>NW_019250508.1:37560-97578 GCF_002742605.1 Olea europaea var. sylvestris
TTTGATTTTTTAATTGAAAAATTTCATCCACCCCACCCCACCCAAAAAAAAAAAAAAAAAAAAAAAAAAAAAAAAAAAAACCACACAACTCTTGCTAAAGCATATTAGATTTGAATAGGAAGAAATCATCCAAAAAAAACCCGAAATCAACCCCCAATTTTTCTCCGGTATCAATGTCGCATCTAGCCATGGGCGACACTCCTGTTGTAGCAACAGAAATGACACTGCTTTTCTCTAGTACTAGCTTCACATCTAAGATGGAGCATCGTCGACGACGCTGATGGTACGTCTTACTCTTCTTCTGCTTCAGCCGACAACGATCTGAAAGCAACGGAACATCTTTGCGTAGTCGAAGGAAAATAAGAAATCCTTTTAAATCTAAATCCGATAAACCCCAAGAAGATCAAAATCTTCTTCGAATCAAACAGGTTCACACCAAGTTCAAGAATATCAAAATCTTCTTTACATCAAATCAAAGTAAAGTTCAAGTCCAAGCCCTGAAATCCAAGTGCCGAACAAGTTAAGTCTCGACAAATCAAATTTTCAACAAATTCTCAAAAACTAGGATTTAAACCACATGGCCCCTCATTTTCAAACACTCAAATCATTAATCAGAGGATTTTTGCAATTTTATAATTACAAGAAGGTTAATATCACTTGTATTTCTCAAAAATACAATTTGTAACAATTTCTGTATTTTAATACCCGAAATTTGTCGTACAGTGTGAACGAAAATTGACTTTGAAAATGCAACCAGGGGAGTATGACATAGTGGAGATAAAGCCATATCAAACTCAAAATGCAGAATTGATGTTCATAAAAAAAATGAAAACGAGCCAAGCTACCAATTTCAAACTGCCACGATGAAAGAGTTTGAAGCTCTAAATATTCTTGCAACCAATAGTCACAAAAATAAATAAATAAATAAATAAAATTCCCCAAATACTTTTTAAGACGACGCAATAAAACCAATATGCGGAAAATTCAAATTTTAGACTCTAGTTTCGAAAGAATAATGATATCTAGCATTAGGCTATATGACTACAATTTATACATTCAATTATATGAGTCATGTAACTTTGCATTTAAATAAATTTATTATTGTAATTGCCTCCTAGATTTTTGTTTAAAATCAGATAAATAGCATTGTTAAATCCAAAATCTCCAAATCGTCTATCACCAAAGATTTGAGCACTTTCAGCTATGTGGTTCTTTCTACTATTGGGGCCAATAGTGGTTTGTGAAGGTATGGCAAAAGCTTCTTGTAATCGATCTTAACTGGGGACTGGGTCTTGGTTAGCAAGCATAGGCTGCCATTGGATTCAGATTTTAAGAAGAGGACGATGGTGGCTTGATATAAGGTTGCCAAAGTCAAACTGGTAGTCGATGGCGGACATCGGTAGGAGTGGGAGAGATACGAGGTTGATTGCGCTGGGCAGGGCAGTTGCGTGTGATGGGCTTGGATAATGCACTTTGCAAGCTTTTGCGTGATAGAGGTATGGGTATGGGTATGGGTATGGGTAGGAATATGTATATATGGTTTATGGGTTTGAGGGATTATTTTGGATGAAAATTACACCCACACATAACTTCTAACTTTTCAATTCAAAAATCAACTTTAAAATTTTTTTATTAAAAAATAATATTATAATTCAAATTTTTAATATTAATAATAGTGTTATAAAATTAAATTAATCTATATAGCCATCCCGCCTCACTCCATCCCATCCATCGCACCAAAATTTACTCTCAAACTGTAATAATTTTCTTATCTCCTCTCTCTATCAGCTCCTTTTTCTCTTTTCTCTCTTAAACACACATGGAAGGCCACTACAGTGGCTCACACAACGAAGATGATGTCATTGCGCAGCAGTGATGAAGTTTTAGGGTTAGGGTGGGTTCTTTCTCATTTGATATGATCCGATATGTTGCTTAGCCGGAGTTTTGGTGTGATTTTTGTTGGTAGTTTGCAAATGGTGATGGTAAGATGGTGACATTACAAGCAATGGTGGTGTTCGTGATTGTTAGTGAGATGATGGTAGTGCTAGTGACTACGGTATAGGTGGTGATTAAGCTAGCAATGATGGTGAAGTGGTGGTGGTGGTGGTCGTGGTGGTGCTATTGGTGATGGTGCTAGTAGAAATGGTGGTGAGGTGATGTAGCATTCAGTTGGTGTTCATGGGCATGGGGTAAGATGAATAGCAGCATTTGTAACCAATTATTTGGGTGATTATGATGAATAAATAATATGTTATCATTAAAATAAATAATTTGTGACCAATAAATAATATATAACCTTAAAAGGTGATATTGCTACTAAATTTGTAATCGTAACTCACAATTTGTTAAGTTGTGATCAATTAATTTGATGATTTGTGATTGAAAAAAATTGTGATTTGTGATCAAGAAATAATACATGACCTATTAATTGGATAAATTATAACCTATAAAATTTGTAGTTTGTGATTGAAAAATAATATGTGACCAATTAATTTGATTATTGACATCAATAAATAAGATGTGATATAAAATTTTTGATTTGTGACAGTGATGTTCAACGATTGTAAGTATTACATAACTGGACCATAAATTGTGTAATATTTTGCTCTTAATATATTTAATTAATAAAATATTTTTAGTTATCTATTTAATTAATAAAATTTAATTATGACTTGATTTTTGAAATTTTAAAATAAATTTCTTAATTTTGAAAGTGGATCTTTCAAACATTATTATGTATTGCTCCCTTATTTCTAGGTACGTCTGTTATGTTTGTTTGGTGGCTATTTATTGTTAATGGGCTGCAGGGCTTGGGTTAGGTTACTGGAGTGTGAGCTAGGAAATTGGATTTGCATAAAGGCTGGAGCATATATAAGTAGTGGGCCCAATTTGATTGTTAGGCTTGTGCATATATGGTCAGGATTATAGAGGGCTGGGAATTGGTATCAAGTGTATGGTGAGTGGCTTATAGAATATATTGGCTAAGATTTAATTGGGTTGGAATATTGGAAAGGACAGGTCAAGCAAGTAATGTTAATTAGGCTCACTGGCTTGGAAAACAGTAGCTCGGCTTGAAAAAGCCCAAGTCGGCTCAGGAGAGCTTAGCCTCATTTTTGGACATCAGCCTGAAACTTGAGCAAACCCTTGTTTTGAAATGCAGGTAGTAATGCCTGTGTTAGGTAACTGTATGTCACGGGCTTATTATTTGTCACTGCCAAACTACATTAGAACCATGAGGCTTTAACGCTCTACAACTCTCGTCTCCACGAAATAGCATTAAGTCAGCCTTATATGTTAACTTTGGTAGAGATTATAGATAGGAAATTATGAGGAAAAGAGAGCACATATATATTTGGGGAAAACTTCTTTATACAAATATAAGAGAAACTATTTACAAACTCACTAGTATTTTCTCTTTACAAAGATATCACTCTCTCTCACTTTACTCTCATTCCATGCATGGAAAATTTCTCTCAACTCTCCAATACTACCTCTTTCCCTTCATGGGATTTACAAATGACTAAGCACCTCTATTTATAGGCAAACTTATGGTATGCAAGTTGACATCAATGACTAGGATTAATCTTGATCCAAGTGTTCTCATTGGTTGCAAGTTGCTTTCCACCTCCTTGGACGATAAAGTAGTCAAGTTAGAATTTGCTACCTTATAAGTGGCATGTCTCTATACTTGCAAGTTGTCATATTGCAATGTATCTTATCCTCTTCCAACTCTATGCTAGTTGGCATGTCACTTTCCATACAAGTGGACAATCTTTACAACTCATACGTGCAAGTAGACATGTCTTCATCATGATGGCCAAGTTAGACTTTGCTTACTCAAGCAAGTTGTCAAGTTGCATTTCGGCCTCCTTATGCAAGTTGCCCAATTGGCTCAAGTTGGCACCCACTTGCATCCAAAACCATTAGCCGCAGTTCAGGGTATTGTTTTTCCTCATGATAGTGGTTTTTACCCTAGAAAACCTGGAATTTCGTCTGTGCATCCCTTGTCGAGTCTGCCAGTTTTCCTAGCCTATATCTGCCTACACAGTCTACTTGTGTTGCTATTGTGTCATGCCTATGTTGCTCTTATGTCCTTTGTCGCATTATCTACAGCTTGCTTGAGTTTCGCCTGTCTGTATTCCCTGCAGCAGTGCCTTCACCCTGCATCTTCTGCAGCAGTATCTGTATTTTCCCTACCTGCATTCCCTATCATAGGTATTTCCATCCAACTGTAATATACTACCTCCGCTATCGAATTTCCCAGTCATAACTTGGATGTATCAGCCGCAATCTTGGGGAATGTAAGTCATCCCCACCAAATTTTGCTACGCTGTCATCCCCATGTATCGTTGAAGCTTAGACCTAATTTGCTATTGGTCTATCTCATTTTCCCACTTAGTGTCATGGCATTCTTGTGTCATGCCAAGCCTCAAGTTACGACCTTGTGGTCCTTGACATTTACTCCCACTCAATCGCTAACGTCCTTGTAGTGAAACGTGTTCCGTGCATCCTCATGCAACTTAAGCCTTGCATTGTCCTCTACAACAATGGGCATCAAAGTTTTTTCTACTTGCGGCACCATCCCCTCGAATGGATAGGTTTCCACAGTGCCCCTTACACCTCATATCGTTGCAACCTCTTGCATGCTTCTTTTGACAACAATCTTCACCCTCTATACCTCTGCATTAGTTCCTCGGCTGGACAGCTCTTTCGATCATATTGTCCCCACACATGTTGAAGCTTTGAACATTCATACATCCAATTTCTGACTTTTTTGACAATGCTTCGTCAATTTTCCTCTTTTGCGAAAGTTCTCTTGGCAACTCCGTGGGCATCAGATCCTTATCATCTTGAAGGACTTCAGCTAACTACATTCCTGAAAGTTGTTGTATTTTTCATTCCTACGAAAATAGTTTCGGTACTCATAGCATTACACTGCTGGAATGAATTCATTTGAACTTCATCCTCATCTTGGCTATCTACGGCCTCTGGTTTGCTCTCTGAAATGGATGCCAATGATCCAAACTTAGGACAATCACTCATGTGATGTGGGCCTTTGCAAATAAAGCTATTGCGGGGTGTAAAATCATCCTCTTTTTCTCATTGTACTCCTTTCTCCAAGAAGTTTGTATGTTGCCACCGGGTCTATAATCAGCCTTTGAATTACGCTTACCTCACTGCATGGCCTTTCTTGTGTTTTCCTTGTAATCACCAAAATTTTCTTTAGCGGGTTTGATAGTTTTAGCTTCCGTCTCCACACTTTCCTCAAACTTCGTCAAGGATTCAACTACTGCAATCTCTTTGTCTACAATTTTGACTCCACAATGTTGCAACTCTTATTGCACCCGTATTGCACATCCACCTAGGAAATAAAATAGCAAATCATCCTCCATTATGCTTGGGATTTGAAGCATAAGGTTTGTGAACTCTTTGTCATAGTCATGAATTGTTCCCGTATGTTTCAATTCCCTCAATTTCTTACGGGCCTCATAGATGGCATTCTCCAGGTTGAATTACCTCTTTAGGTCCCTTTTGAACTCATCCCAAGTGTCAACTTTGCAAGTTTCCATGGCAATTTTCCCATGCTTACTATGCAACCACAAAACTACAATATTTAAAAGATACATTGATGTGGTCTGCACTTTCATTGCCTTCTCGACAACATTTATGTCATCACAGTATACTTCTATTTTCCATAGAAAGTTCTCCACATCTATGGCAACTCTCCGGCCATCATATTCCTTCAACTTTGGGTAATCAATTTTCAAGGCAACAACATTTGTAGCGACACCTCCACTAGTACTAGCAGTTGATTGCTTTATTTGCCTGAACTCCTGGCTCATTTTTTCAAACGTCATGGCCAATTTGTTCGTCTGTCCTTGTATTGCACCTACAACATCAGCAACTTTGGTTTAGAAACACGTAAATTTTTTACTCGTAGCTGCTTCTCCAACTCCCACAGCCTGAACATCATGCTTCACGCCTGTACGTTGTCCTCCAATGATTCCCGATCGTCCATCACCTCTTGGACGTTAATTTGGAAAGTCTCTAACATTCCAATGGCGTGCTTTTCTAACGCTTCAAAGGAGTGCTCCAAGGATTCGACCCTATCACCCATATTGACGATGATCGGGTCAAGTTTTTCCTCCATCATTGAAGCTTCCCATGCTTTTCTCTTACCACGTGTCCTCATTTCTTCTACCAGAGCAACACCACTTCTCCTCTCTATTTCAATTTTGAGAGCATCATGAGATTTCGCCATTTAAGCACCACACTCAAATCCAAGAACCTCTAACGAATCCGGCTACCACAGCCGAACTTGGTTACCACAACCCAACCTTCACTTTGACACTGCATCCATAGTCCGCACCACGTGAACTTTACGCAGATGTCACCTTACGCCTGAGATGAAAAATCGGTTCAATCCCATGTGTACCTTGCTCTGATACCACCTGTCACAGGCCGACTTTTGTCACTCCGAAACTATGCTAAAACCGTGTGACGTTAACGCTCCACAAATCCTGTCACCACGAGATAGCGTTAAGTCAGCCTTGTACCCTCACTATAATTTAACCAATGAAGCTAAATTATATGTTAACTTTGGTAGAGATGGTAGATAGGAAATTATGAGGAAAAAACAGCACAGATATATTTGGGGAAAACTTCTTTATATAAATATAAGAGAAAACTATTTACAAACTCACTAGTATTATTTGTCTATAAAGATATCACTCTACTCTCATTCCTTCCGCGAGAATTTTCTCTCAACTCTCTAATACTCTGTCTTTTCCTTCATGGGATTTACAAATGGCCAACCACCTCAATTTATAGGCAAACTTATGGTATGGAAGTTGGTATCAATGGCTAGGATTAATCTTGATCTAAGGGTCCTCATTGGTTGCAAATTGCCTTCTACCTCCTTAGACCACAAGGTAGCTAAGTTGGAATTTGCTAATTTGCAAGTGGCATGTCACCACACTTGCAAGTTGCCATGTATCTTATCCGTTTCCAACTCTATACTAATTGGCATGTCACTTTCCATGCAAGTGGGCAGTCTATACAACTTATATGTGCCAGTGGACATGTCCCATCATAGTGACCAAGTCGGACTTTGCTTCCTCAAGCTAGTTGTCAAGTTGTATTTTGGACTCCTTATTGAAGTTGCCTAATTAGCTCAAGTTGGCATCTAAGTACATCCAAAACTATCGACCGTAGTCTACGATATTGCTTCCCTTTACGATAGTGTTTTTTACCCTAGAGAACCTAACTTCCACCCTTGCATCTCCTATCGATGTCTACCTATACAATTTGCCTATGCTGCTGTTGCATCCCTTGCCACAGTTTGGTTGTGTTGCTATTGTGTCCCTTGCTGCAATATCTGTGTCTACCTGAGTTTTGCTTGCATGTGTCTCCTGCCGTAGTGCCTGTGTGTTTCCCTACCTGCATCCCCTACTGCAGGTACTTTCGTCCAACTATAATGCACTGCCTGTGCTACCTGAATTCTCCAGTCGCAACCTAGACGTATCGATCATGACTGTGGGAGAAGTAAGTCATTCCTCTGCCAAATTTGGAGATGCCCTCATCGCCATGTATCGCCGAAGCTTGGACCTAATTAACCATAGGTCTATGTCATTTTCCCACTTCATGCCATGACATTCCCATGTCATGCTAAGCCTCAAGTCACGACCTTGCGGTCCTTGAAATGTACCTGTCTTTACTTTAATTATATAAAGTAATAAAACTTTGAATTTTAATAAAAAATTTAAGTAAAATTCAACAAATAATTTTTATTTTATATTTTTTTTAGATTTTACAATTTTTCATCCATTCATTTGATAAGATTTTTTAAAATTTACTAATAATTTAAAATTTATTTATACTGAACAAGTAACTTAATGTAGAGAAAGTTTAAAAAGTTCAAATGAGTAAATTGACGTGTAATATTAGAACAAATGATTGGATTTCAAGATTGCATATAAGACCCCGTTTAGTATCCATTTTTTTCAAAATGCATTTTTCTCTATTTTCTTTTGAACCACACATTCTTTATTAAAATAACATTATACGTAAATAAAAAACCTTTATTTTTCAACCACACATTTTCCATCAATTTACTATTCAAAAATGCCTTTTTACATAAAAATGTCTCCCAAACACTCCCTCATTATATTGTTGTAAAAATTGAATTTCAAGATTGTAAGAAAAAAATGTACTGGCTTGGCTCGATAAGGCTCTAGCTGAGCCTTGATTTTTTTGCCGAATTTTGGTTTGGCTCAGCTCAGACCAAATAAGCCCAAACCATTTTTTACGCTAGTAGGTTCGACTTTTTTACATTCCTAGGTCAAGCGGCAGCGAAAGGTTATCTACAGTTGAAATCTTGACCTTTTTTTGTACAATCAATAAAGTAGAAAGAAGTAGAAAAATAGACTTTCTATTCTTTGATTTTTTATTTTTATTATTATTATTATTTTTTGTGACTACTTAAAAACTATCTTTAAAAATTGAAGTAGAAAAAAGAACTTTTCGTTCCTGCTACCCTCTTTGTGTTCAGTGTGGGTTAATGACGAAGAGGAATTGTATATTTTGGATTAATGTGTTTGGTTATGGTTTTGAAAGTAAGGGTTTATTGGTGGTTGGAGAGATGGATACGGATGGTTTATGGGTGAAAATCTGATCTGTTGGTCAAGGAAAAGGATTTGAGCTCTAATATCAAATGGATGTACAATTATAGGAGAAGGGAAAAGGGAAAAGGGAAAAGGGAAGAGAATAAGAGAAATGAGGGACAAAGGAAGAAGAAGATGGAGAGAGGATGAGAGAAACTGGAAGAGAATACTAATTTATTTCATTATCAAACTTTAAATATGTTTCTTAAAATAAACTTCAACATTAAAAACTAAATTAAATAATATATCTTCTAATATTCCATTACAACTACTCTTGCTCATCTTTGAATCAACCATTGTAAAGATACACATGATTGTGCTTTAGTGTGTAATGGAGAATCTTATGCCTTGAACTTTGGTAATAATTTCCTTTATGATCTTGTATATTGATTATCTCATGTTTTGCATAGGGAAATATGGGGATAATGTCTTCTTTCAGATAGTCTCAAGATCACCTAATCTCCAGTTAATGGTTCAAAAAGTATTTCAGAGTAACAAAAACCGGCAGGTGCCTATCTTTCAAAGTGATGAAGATGCAATATACCAATTAGAACAATTTTTTCTGCGGCAAATAGGACCAGCTCCCATGCTATTAGTCCTGGACGATATGTGGTCAGGATCAGAGTCACTCATTGAGCAGTTCCTTCTTCCAATACGTGGATATAAAATTTTAGTTACATCGAGATTTGTGTTTCCACGATTTGAATGGACTTATAAACTGAATACATTGAATCATCAAGATGCAATGACTCTATTTCATCATTATGCCTTTAAAGATGGGGTCTGTACTGTGAAAAAACATCTTGCAGAAGAGGTAAAAGCATTCTCTGCTAAAATGCATCTTTAGAACAGTCTACCAATAACATCAGTATTGAACTTAGTTCATTTTTCTATGTGCGGCGCATTTTTCTCTCATGTTATTATAGCATTTTTACTCTACCTGAAACATCAAACTACACCAAGAACGACAATTTTCATTGTCAAAACTCATTTGTTTAGGTTGTTAAAATTTTATGAACAGATTTATGAGAAATTTATTCACCCTAATTTAAACCTTAGCTGATGTTGCTTTTGGAATTGCATGGCAGGTGGTCAGAGGTTGCTCAGGATCTCCATTGGCCCTCACAGTTGTTGGCAAGTCACTCCATAGGCAGCCTGAGGACAATTGGATTCGTACAGTTCAAAATTGGTCCCAAGGGCAATCCATTTATGACACCAACATGGTTTTGCTTAATCGTCTCAAAACCAGTTTAGATGTCTTGGATGGAATGGCAGTCCTCAAGAATTGTTTCTTGGATCTAGGTTTATTTCCTGAAGATCAAAGGATCCCTGCTGCAGCTCTTATGGATATATGGGCGGAACTGTACAACCTTGACGAAAGTGGCATGTACACCCTTGTCTATCTCCATGAACTCTCAAACAGAAATCTGGTTGATCTTACTCTTGTAAGGTTTGTACCTTCCTTTCCATCTTTAGTGGATTATGCTACATTTAAAGAAGTACGCTCATCTGCACATTTGAAGACAAGCAAAAAAGTGAATATATTTATGCAAAAGTGGAAGTCACAAATGAGAGAGTTATGCAAAATAGTTGGTCTGTAGAGATGAAGACAATCTGAGACAATTGGAAAGTGGAGTAGAATTGTCCATGTTCATATGCTAAAAAAAAAAAGAGAGATAGAAAGAAATGCAAGAAGCATGTGAACTGAACTTATATAATGGGGCTGCAAGCCTATTACATAACTTTTAGACAATTAATTTTATCCAACTTTTGCCCTCAAGCTGTCCCTTTCGAGTACAGAAAAAGGAAAATATAAAAGCAGAGTTATAACAAAACTAGAGGATTTAGTGTTCAGTGACTTTGCTTCACGGTAGAGATGAATAAAAAATGTATTAATTACCTAGTAGAGCTCCATTGTTTCAGTGATATTGCTTCTCTATTTAATATTTTTTGTCATTAATATAATGATGTTACCTCTTTGTTCATATAGCCGGATCAGATATTTTCTTTCCCTTCGTTTCCTTTTTTGCTCTACGGAATGATGCTAAAGATCAATTATAAAGCAGAATTTGATAAGAAAGTTTTCTTAGGTTTTCTAATCTACAGTAATTACAGTTCATTGTGTAAATACCGTTGTCTTTAGTTATGCCCAAATGCAAATCATTGTACAGGTAGTCATTGAATACCATTTTTAATCTAGGTCTCTTTAACAAAAATTCCTTTGATCAACTTATCTCATTCAGTCATTTTCCTAAGCAGAAAAGATGATCAGGATGACATTGACTACTGCAAAGAGCATTTTGTAATGCAACACGATCTTCTGAGGGAGATGGCTATCCACCAAAGTAAACAAGGTTCCATAGAAAAGAGAGAGAGACTGATTGTGGAAATAAACGGGAATGCCATCCCCAAGTGGCTAACTGATCAAATGCAGCAACCCATCAATGCTCGCATTTTATCTATCACTACAGGTTCGTAATCTTTTTTATTCTCCCTTTCCAGTTATAGATACTAATGTCATTACCCTCCTTTTTGCAGATAGTGCGTTCTGCTTAAACTGGTCTAAAGTGCAAATACCTGATGTTAAGGTTTTAATACTGAACTTTCAAGTCAAAATTTATACCTTACCGGAATTTATGGAGAGAATGAGTTGCCTGACTGTTCTGTTAGTGATGAATTATGGTTTTACCCGAGCACACCTAGAAAACTTTCCACTTCCTGGTCAGTTAACCAATCTAAAGAGACTTAGGTTGGAGAATATTTCCATCCCCTCTATTGCTCCTTCCATACTGCAACTAAAAAATTTGCAAAAAATATCCATGATCATGTGTGAAATGGGGAAGGCATTGGAAGAATGCACAATTTCAATGTCCAATACATGGCCAAATCTCAACGAGATAAATATCGAATATTGTGACGACTTAGTTGAAATACCAGCATGGGTTTGTGGCCTTATCCATCTTAAGAGGATCAACTTGAGATACTGTCAAGAGCTGGTTACTCTTCCGGCAGAACTGGGAAATCTGACAAATTTAGAAGTGCTGAGGCTTCAATCTTGTACACAACTTCTAGAGTTGCCAGATTCAATTTCTGGGCTCAAGGAATTGAGGTTCCTTGATCTGTCAGACTGTGTAGAAATGGATCACTTGCCAGATCAGCTAGGCGACTTATGTGGGCTGCGAAGAATACGGATGATGGGTTGCACTGCTTTATCTGAGCTGCCGCCTTCAGTAATGGATCTTGTGCAGTTAGAACGTGTGATATGTGATGATGAAACGGCCTATTTATGGAATTCCTACAAGGATTATCTCGATAAGTTGGAGATTGTTGTGGTAAAAGAAGATATAAACCTTAACTGGCTTCATAAGAGACCTACTTGAAAATCTTTGTTAGCACAACATGAGATCTAAAGCTCAACGACGAGTCTCACATCGCCCTCAGGGTTGAGGAAGGTAAATTACCTATCTTGAAAACTTTTGAGCAGCAGTCTATGATTCTAGTTTATAGTGCAATTGATAATTGATTAACTTAAATTTGTATTATTGAAGATATTGTAAGGTGAGATTGGAAATGGTAAATAGTAATTTTGCCAATAAAGTGATGAGTTTTGTAAACAAAGTGGTAATCTTGAAGACTTTGAACCGATCTCAACCATATGTCTTATATCTCTGTATTTGTCCAGAAATTGGGGCAATGGAATCCTTTGAAAAGGTGAAGTTATAACAAATAAATAAATAAATAAACACGAAGACATATGGTAGGAAGAGAGTTGAGAGTTACATCAAGTTCCTTAATAAAGCTCTTTATGTGTAGAATAATAGCACGATACTTGGCCTTGGTAGAGGATCAAGCTATTATTGAATTCTCTAAACTGTGTAAAATGGCTAATGAAAATTTCTTGAACATTAGTGACTAATTAAATGAAAATTTCATAAAATTCAAGGATTATATGGAAATCTGCATCAATTTCCCAATACGATTTAAGCTAAAACCATAAGGACAGTGATCATGTAACCGTCCCTGTCACGATTACCCGATGATTCTCCTCCCCCTTTGAGGATGGACAACTTAGAGCGAGACATTATGCTATCCCTAACGATAATATCATAATAGTTTCCAAATATTATGATAACACATGCTTATATACAAATGTATATCATTTGGAATTTTTCATTAATATTTTTATTAGGGAAATCATGATAAACATTTTCCTCATCCACCTAATAAATTTTGAATTTGATTGTTCTAGTATACCAATAAGCTCATTTTCACAATTTTGATTATCCAAGAGTTAAAAATACTGGTAACTCTTGATTCAAAATCATGTGTATATTGACTAGTTGGCCTAAACATGGTAAAAATATTTTAATTCCTTGGGGTCTAGTCGAATAATTTTATATGTAAGATGAGTTCTAAGTGAAATTTTTTATTTGCTCACGACATTCACTAATTTTTATTAAAATTTTCAACTGTCGCTCTTGGTCAAATATTTATTTGAAACATCAATATTTTTGCAACTAAGTATGTTTGATGGACAAAATTGAAAGATACTACAATAAGATTTTGTTCAAAATATGATTTTTATTGCCAACACGAGTAGCTAACTAGCTATCTCAAAATAATCAACAAAAGATGGATTGGATGAGTGGTTTTGCTTTGAATTTGTAAATTTCTTTCAAGTATTCAGATTTGAAAAATGACATGCCAACAATGGACTTTCCTCATCAAATGAATTACAAGTTTAAAATTTGACACTTGTGTTGTTATGAAATTGTTGTCTTCTTCACTGTCTGCTTCAATCTATTTGGTATATCAATTTTTTTTCAATGTATTTGGTATATCAAATTTTTTAGCAAATGGAAAACATCAATTTGTAATGTGTCCATGTAAAAAACGTGTTAGGTATTTTCATTTGTTAAGGAGAAGTGATATATTAAGATATACTCAAAAGACAACTAAGAGGGCAATGACTCTGCCACATACATTGCAGCATAATGGTGTAACTATATGAAGGAACCGCACATTATTAGATATAGTACGATCAATGATGAGCCATGCAAATTTCCAAAAATCATTTTTAGGCCATGCACTAGTCGATGCATGTTACACATTAAATTGTGTCCCATCTAAATTATTAACCAAACTCCTTATGACTTATGAAAAAGTAGAAGGCCCAACTTGTCACATATTAAAGTTCGAGATAGTGTCACTTATGCAAAGTGCATCGAATCAGATAAGTTTAAGGATAAATTTGATAAATACATATTTATGGGACATCCAAAAGAGATAATTGGATATAAATTTTATAATCCCATTAAGAAGAAAGTCTTCATTTCAAGACATACGATCTTCCTAGAGAAACAATTCATTCTAGGATAGGACTACGAGCAAAATAGAACTTGAAAGAGATCAAGAACCATAGATATAGTTGGTCAAGTAGATGAACCCGATTCCATTCCCACGCCTGCTGAGGGATATACTCTCGATTAGGAAGTAGAGACTCTTAAAGACACGTCAGCTCCATATAAATCTTGTAGGATCATTCGACCTCTTAGAAGATACGAATCCATGATTACTAATCAAGCATTACTAATTGAGGATAATGAACTTATTAGTTACGCTGAAATGAAATCAAGTGTTAACTAAAAGAAATGGTAAGAGGCAATGGAATCCGAAATGAAGTCATTGTATGTAAACAAGGTTTGGACCTTGGTCGACCCTCCAAATAGGATAAAATTCATAGGTTGTAAATGAGTTTACAAGAAAGAAGTCGATGAGAATGGAAACATTCGTATATACAAAGTAAAAGTAGTAACAAAAGGATTACAAACAAAAACAAAGACTTGACTCTAATGAAACCTTTTTAACTATAGCCATACTTAAGTCCATTCGAATTTTACTTACAATAGATGCATATCATAACTTCGAGATATGGAAAATGAATTTCAAAACTACATTCCTTAACGGGAACTAGTATGAGGAAGTATAATTGACACAACCCAAATGTTTTGAATCCAAAGATTCTAGCAGAATATGCAAGCTTGATCAATTTATATATATATTGAAGCAAGTCTCAAGAAGTTAGAATCTTAGATTTGATGAGACAATCAAAATGTTTGATTTTATCAAAAATAAAGACGAACTTGTGTTTATAAGAAGAGAGTTGGAGCTTTGTCGTATTCCTGATATTATATGTAAATGACATTATTGATAGGAAACGACATTCCTATATTTCAATAGATGAAATTGTAGTTGTCAAAGAAATTCTCCGTAAAAGATATGAGAGAAGCAACTTGATTTATAAAGATAGATCTAAAAGACTGTTCGACTCATTTCAATCTACATAGATAAAATCTTAAGAAGATTTTATGTGGAGAAAATGAATCGGATATGTGTTTACTCTTAATATTTGAGTAGTTAATTGGAAAGATTTCGAGTATGAAACAATCATTGTTTTAACAGCAGAGGCTTAATACGCCACTATTTCATAAACATCTACATTTGTATTGTGATAACAATGGAGCCATCATGCAAGCGAGAGAACTAAAGTCTCATCAGTCATCCAAAAGTACGTTAATAGGCATTATCTCATGAAAGAGATAACAAAAATAAATAACGTAAAGAAAGAACGAATGCTCTCAAGTTATTATTTTATAGATCAATTGACAAAGAGCTGTCGCAGTATAAACATGAGTGTCATGTAGACTCTTATGAGATAAGATATATAAGTGATTAGATTTAGTGCAAGTGAGAGTTTGTAAGTGTTTGCTCTAGGTCCAATCAATTGTGAACCTAAACACTTTCAATATATAGTTGATGCATTTCATATATGCTAGATCTATTATTTAATTTAATTATTATTCTATTAAATTAAATAATAGAATCTATAGATTCAAGTTTTGATAATTTATTAATCACAAGAAGTTTTTATTGTGAGATATAAATTATATGTGATTGATCTTAAATAATCTATGGTCATAAGTAATAACAAGATGTGGATGTCCTTATTATGGATAGATCATCACATGTGACATTTTTTTACTTGTGAAGTAAGTAATCGATCTCACAAACTAAAGTCTATTGATACTTAAATGAACATATGAATATTTTGTTAGAACAAAACATTGGAGACTCGTTGGAAAGATTACATATGGATAGCTATCTGAGTGTTAGTAGTTAATCTTTGACATTAGATAGTGGAATTGGTCACTTGGTTTGAGATCATCATAGTGTCTTATATGAAGAAAGGTACACTTCGGTGATGTTAGATTTTGCTCTGCCAAGAGTGGCTAATACAACATCATTCAGATATATCAAGAATCATATAAATATTATGAATGATCAATAGATGATAGGTCAATCTTCGATAGTAAGATATTATGATTTACATTTCATTCAGTTAAGTTGGTAATGAAATCCTTGGTCAAGGTGTGCTCATAAATCAAAAAGAGTTTTCGATTTACATTAACTTAATAGTGGAATAAAAGACATGATCAATAATCGAGGGTGACATTTTTCCATATCTTGTAATTGATAGGATCACACTGAAGAAGGGATTATAGTTTCACAGTTTACGAACAAGTTTAATTTTATCATATCATGTAACATTTCCCATCACATGTATTGTCTTGACTCATTGTTAGATGTTAATTTGGGAAGATGAATATAAATTGGTGATAAACTAAAAAGGTATTTTAATTTATTGATTTTGATTATATCAAAATAATAATTCACATCATTAGGCTTCGTAATCGAAAACCTAATGGGTTCACGAAAAAAAATGAAAACTAGAAAAATGAAATTAACCAATTAATTAATTAACAAGGGTTGAAAATTTAATTAATTAAATTGCCTATTAATAGACCCAAATTTAATTAATTAATTCATGAACTAAATTTAATTAATTGAATTTATTAAACAGTGGACCAGGTTAAGTTTAAGAGATGGGTTAAGTACACTTGGACTTCTGTTAATAGGCTCTTAGGGTTTTAAAGTATAGAATACAATTCATATTATTGCTAGCATACACAAATAATAATAATAATAATAATAATAATAATAATAATAATAATAATAATAAAATCCTAGGCCTTTCAATCTTGTTCCCTGTGTGGATTTCATTGGAGACCAGTCAATTGGACAGTTGTGAATTAGAGATCAAAACTATTCTTCAAGAAATTCATCAAAGGTATAACTCTTTTTCGTAGTTTCTCGCTAAGAATGAAGAAGATCCTTGGTGAGAATTGAAAATTTCGTTTAGATTCCATTGTACATGTTAAGTGAATTCCAACATAGAAGACCACAAGATCCTGTATTCACTAGGTCTAATCACTCAATCAACTTCCAACAAGTAAATGCCACCTATAAATTTAAGAACAGTTTCAAATTTTAATGGGTGGATGCACTTGACTCAAAGATATTTGGCCCATGCTTTTAAACGACTTCTTTGCTACCTTGTGGCACACTTGAACACATAATTCTCCTATATTGAGATTCTCCAATGTTCTTACATGAACATTCTAATGTTGACTGGCAGGCAACAAGGATGACTCCACCTTATTGGGTTTTGATATCCAATAAATCTCGAGTTATAATATAAATGTTCAATTGAATATCATAGGCATTGTCCGATAAGTGAAATTGTTAACAACAACTAAGTCCAAAGGCTCGATCCAAAAACAACATAGACCATTGGAAGTAGCTCAAGAAATTAATGTCACTCACGGCCCATATATATTACCTATTAGCTGACTTTAAATCTTGGCCCATTTAAACCTATTATTGGTCCAAATAAAGCCCAGCATGTTCCTATATATATTGATGTGATCCAATATGCGGGAGTCACGAAGGCAAGTTCGAATCAAGACCCGTTGATTATCGAAGAAGGCGCGATGACGCGATCGAGAGCGAAATGAGTTAAAGAGGCATTGGGGATGCTCATCAAAGCCACTATTGATGACACCATGTTCAAGACACAAAATGGAGCAAGTTTCATTTTGGAGTCGAAGGCCGAAGAGCTTTGGATCAAGTGATAAAGGTGGACAATATGGACGATATGAAAAATGAGCAGCGTGGATTAAAATGGGTATAATTTTTAGCTCGGGTGTTGGATTTTCGCCCATGAGTGCAATTAGGAATCGTCACGAAATTTTTCACACGGAGGAGGAGGTTTTCAGAAAAATAACTACGCCACTACATGGCTTAAAAGCCATGCGACTGTATAGGCTGTTACGAAAACAAAACTGAGGATAACTATTTGTTCTATGCGACTGTATTGATTTATACTATGCGACCGCATATTACAAATTTCTTGACGCATTTTCAATTTTTGGTAACTTATCTTGTTTCCATAAAATTTGATTCTAATTATTATTTTTTGGCATTTGGAGCATAATTTCCACCCAAGACAATATTTTTAGGGTGGTATAAATACTTTCTCATATTGATTGTAAGAACAACTTTTGACATTATTGAGAATTTATTTGAGAGGAAATTCTTGCTTTCCAATCTTTGTTCTTCTTAGAACAATTTTGTGACTTATCTAGGTGCTTCCTTCTGGCATTCAAAATTCGAGTGCGAGTCTTTGGTTGCATGATCAAGAGGTCCTTTATATTGCTGTTGTTGTGGGGTTGCTTTGTTCATCATCTTGGGATTCAAATTCATAAACTGGGTTTAATTCATAACTTTCCTGGGGATCAACAATCTTTTGTGGGTTCGTTAGTGATCATGCTAACCGGGTTTGCATCAGTCGCTTCAATGGGCAAATCAAACTTATCAAAAAAGTGATTTCTTGTGGAGTTCAAAAACATCGCTTTGGATCTTTGGGTTATGTAATCAAGGAGTCTTTTCAAGCATCGTTCTTATTGGTTTTTTGGTTTATAATTTTATTGGTTCAAGTCCACAATCTAGGTGAGATTTCGAGACTTTGTGATCAAGAGGTTGTTGGTTTAATATACCTTCGGTTGCTTGGTTCATCGTTCAAAAGTTAAATCCTAAACCTTGGTTGTATTTGGGCATTCTTTGGATTTGGTGTCAATTCTTGTGTGTTCGATAACAACCTTGGTAATTGGCTTCACATCATATATGCTACAATTTCCCTAGCTGTTAGTGTGTGATTTGTGTACGATTGAGGAAAAAATGTGGCTACCCCCTTTGAGTGAAAATCGAGCTGCCTTTATAGAGAGAAAAATTGGGGACTTCCCTTTGTATTTTGATCTCTCTTTGTGTCTTTCTTCCATTGTCTTTCCCTTGCCTTTGTGGTTACAAATTAACTCAGATATCTTGTCCTTTGTGGGTGAGATTGAGAACCAACCGAGATGAATATATTAGCTATGGGTCGAAGTCATTTTGGATTGGTTGTCCGGTAGAGAAAAGTAATGTGATGAGCCTTGAAATCACCATTTCGAAGATCTTAGAACGAGCTTTAGTGACACACCACCACCATTGCCTATGTTGTCTACCTAAGTCAGAATTTTGGAATTCGAAGAAACAAAGAACTGTTGCTCACTTTTCCACTGGAGTTGAATACTGCTCTGTTGCCACTACTTCGTCGAACTCAATTGGATTTGTTCTCTCTTGACCGATCTTGGTATTCAAATTTCCTAGTTTTCTACTTTGAAAATATTGGCACCACTTATCTATGCTCTAATCTGGTTTTTCACTCTTAGATAAAACATGTTACCATTGAATTTCACTTTATTCATGAATAATACAAATTATTGCTTTCGGTGTAACTCATGTCTTGCCTGAAGACCAACTTGCTGGTGTACTTACTAAACCATTTCCCTATATGAGCTTTCTCCTTCTTTGGTCCAAGATTGGAATATCTTATTAGAGCTTTATCTTGCGGGGGCATGATAAAGATAATAATTTTAGATAGAATTAAGTTACAACAAATATTTGGTTTATTAAATTCAAGTAATTGTATTTCTTTGTGAGTTTTGATTGATGAAATATCTCGGTAAGTTCGAAGCTTAAGAAAAGAGAAAAGAAAAAATATGAATTTATGTTGGGAATCGCAACTTTGAAAAATGGGTTAAGTGATTACTTAAATATTTTTTGTTGAATGATCATAAATCTGAGCTCAATATTTAGCATTGACTAATTTTCAATATCTGTGGATTGGTTCACATACATAAAAATTGTTCACATACCTAAAAATTGTAACTTAGATTTATGAGAATAATTTGATGGCCAAAATAGTTATTTATTATCTTACATAGTTATTGGATCTCGGATGGAGATGAACTATATAACATAGATAAGAGGAAAATGTAACTTAAGTGATTATTGGGGGAAAAAAAAAAAAACACTAATAATTAGTTTGGACAAAAGATCAACTAGATATATTATCTTGTTATTGAAGCTTGTAAGATATATGTTCGAACAGGTCCTTCTGGTGGCTCTATAAAATTTAGGACTCAATTACAATTGTTGTAAATGTTTTGGATTTAATTTTAGCTGTATTTAAGTTCAAGAACTACACTTGAAATTAAATCAATTATGATATAATTAGGCTTAGACTTGAAATGCAGCATTTTTTTTCTCCATATAAGTGGATCAAAGTAGCGCCTTGGAGACTACACATAACACCATGCAATTTTCTTTCTTAAAAATAGGGGAAAAAACGTTTTCATGCTTTTCTTGATCTATCAAGTGTGATATTAGATTTTTGAGTTAATACAAAAAATGTTCATACATCAATATAGTCCACACTTTATAGAATATCATAAAAGTCTTGAAGGCTGAGAGCGTTAAGTTGCAGGTTTTTACACCCTTAGATCTAATACAATACTTTCATTTTCCTACTTCCCGACTTCATCTCATTGGTGCCAAATTTGCCATCTACTCTTGCATAAATTTTTGAACACATCACAATATTTTTGAGGTATCAAAATTTTAGAGATGGTACCTATAAATTTTAAAGAACTGTAGTAAAATTTAATGGGTTTTGATATCCTTCAAACTGTGAAACTTCAAAATTGTAATAAGGTGTCAAAATTTTATAGAAGACCATCAATGAAGACCATAGATCTAGGCTCTTGCCAACCATCTTTTCAACAAGGGAAAGAGAAGGGCAAAAATCGACTCTGATTACCAGATCCTCAACCTAGAATTAAAAAACTCATGCATGATGTAACAGAAAGTAGAGGAACACAAAATGTAGGGACAAGAAGTCCTCCATATGCAATTTGATTGGAAATTTAGCCAAATGGCTTAAGAATTAGATAAATAGAAGTGGATACAATATATGTTCATTGCAATAGTAAAGTGTCAAACGGCTTATGAATACGACGAATGATCGAAGCCAGAATGATTTCAATAACTTACCCACCTTAATAACATTTATTATACACGGGGACACACTCAATACATAGAAAGATGGACAAAATATTTGACAATTTAGAACTCAGAGAAGTTATTAGCACATACCTTCGAGACATGCATCCGTCACCACATTTTCCTGACCTTGCTGGTACCGAATGACGTAGGAAATGTCTCTATGAACTCTATCCATCTTGCATGTCATTTGTTCAACTTCCCTCGTCCTCACAAGTGCTTCAATAATTCATAATCATTGTGTATCACAAATTTCTGAGGCCATAGGTAATGCTACTATGTCTCCAAGGCTCAAACAAATTAGTACAATTCTTTATCACATGTAGGGTAGTTGAGAGTAGCCCCACTCAGCTTTTTACTAAAAAAAGCTATAGGCCTCCTATCTTACATCAAAACTGCTCCAATCTCTATTACTGATGTATTACACTCAATCTCGAAAATTTTATCAAAATTAGGAAGTGCTAAAACAGATGTTTTACACAATCTGTCCTTATTGGTATTAAATGCATACTCTTGTTTTCCCCCAATGAAACCTACGCTCTTCTTAACTACCTCAGTGAGTGGTTTGGTGATTGTGCTAAAGTCTTTGACAAATCACAAAAAACTAGCCAAGCCATGAAAATTCCTTACTTCAATTATGATTTTAGGTGTTGCCCAATCTTTAATAGCTTTTATCTTTTCTTAATCTACTTTTGCCCAATTAGTACTAACCACAAATCCTAAAAAGATAACATTTTCCAAGCAAAATGTACATTTTTTAAAGTTAGCACGTAGTTGACTTTTCCTCAAAACTATAAGCACACTCCTTATATGCTCAACATGCTCACTTAGGTCCTTACGTTAAAGTATACCACAACAAATTTTCCTACAAAAGCAAGCAAAACATGATTCATCAACCACATGAAATTGCTTGGTGCATTCATGAGTCCAAAAGGCATTACTAACCATTCATACAAGCCATATTTAGTTTTAAATGCAGTTTTCCACTCATCACATTCTCTCATTCGATTTTGATGGTAACCACTCTTAAAATCAATTTTACTAAATATGAATGTATCATGTAACTCATCTAGCATATCATCTAACATAAGGATATAGGATAATGATACTTCACCGTTATGTTATTAATGGCTCTATAATCCACGCACATCCTTCAGGTTCTATCTTTCTTTGACATAAGTAGCACTAGAACGACACATAGACTCACGCTCTCTCTCACAAAGCCCTTGCTCATCAGTTCTTACACTTGCATCTAAAGCTCCTTTGTCTCCTTGGGATTACTTCGGTAAGGTAGTCGGTTTGGAATGACAGCTCCAAGTATGAGTTAATTTGGTGATCAATACCTCGAATGGGAGGCAATCCACTATGCACATCCACTAGAAATACATCTTCAAATTTCTGCAACAAAAATTTAGCCAAATTTAGGGAGCAGTGGATTATATTTCTCAAGATTGAGGAGTGATTCTTTAAAGATCAACAAAATCATCTCTTTTCTCTTGACTAGCACTCTCCTTGGCTCACTCCTTTTTGCAAAGAAATTCGCTTTAGACTTTTCTCTCCTCTTGAAAGACTCTCTTTCTTTTCGCTCTTGTGACTCCACTCTCTTTTTCTCTCTACTAGCCATTTCACTATTTTCTCTCTTGCTCACCATCTCACCATTTCCTTTCTTTATCTCTAACTCTCTCACTCTCCTCTCCTTCTCATTCTTCAATTTGATTTGGTCCTCTTACACTTGTGCCGGTGTCAATGGCGCAAGGGTAATGATCCTCCCATCCTTGACGAAGCTATAGCAATTTTTGTACCTGTCATGAATAACCTTCCTATCGTGTTACCATGGTTTCCCCAATAAAAGGTATTCTGCATGCATAGGTACCACATCACACATTATTTCATCACGATAGCTACTAATTGAGAAATTTATCAATACTCTTCTATTCACCTTAATTTCTCCACATTAATTGGGTGTTCAACAAAGTTAGTTGCAATTTCTCTACAAGGGTTGTGCTAGCTACATTCGTGCAACTTCCACCATTAATGATCATGCTACATACCTTATCGCTAATTTGGTATCGAGTGTGGAATATGTTTTCTCGTTGCTACTCCAAATAATCCGCCTTAATTTGAGCATTAAGAGCTCGCATTGTAACCAATAGCTCTCCAACAGCAAACTCCAGTTTCTCACCATCACTAATCTCCTCCAAATACGGCATATCGTCATAATCACCTTTACTCTTACTCACGACCTCTCCATTGTCTCGCAATACCATTGCCCTTTTGTTTGGGCATTGAGAGGCGTTGTGTCCCGACTCCAAGCATGTAAAATATTTAATATCCCAACTCCTTGATGGTTGTAGCTCCGCCTTGGGTATGGTCTTGCTAGCACTTTTTTTCCCTTTGGAAAGTCAGTCCCCCTTTAGAAACAGCCCTGTCTCCTTTGTTGCTATCCCACCTCGATTTCCAAGATGAATGAGAAGTTGAAGAGCTCAATGATTCCCTAGATGTCTTCTTTCTCTTTAATTGCCTTTCCACCTTCATTGTTACGTGCAGCATATCCTCTAATTCCACATAGTGCTGTAAATTCACCACATTGGCTATATCCCTATTCAAACCATTTGGAAAATGAGCCACAGTGGCTTTCCGATCCTTCTCCACATTGGCCCTAATCATTAATATCTCAATCTCCTTGTGGTAGCCCTCCACACTCCTCGACTTCTGCTAAGATTGGTAACGGATGTATCAAGCCTATCCAAACTATCATCCATATCCACTAACAAATTGTCAAACTGCCATATCATATCATCAGACGTGTTAATGTGATTACCATTTCTACTTGAATTGGACACTTCCTTGTCAGACATCCTGGCTCTAAGATATTTCTGCCTCATTGTGTTTTCACTCGTGTATTACTCAATATGGTTTTTAACTTCTATTGATCTCACCACTCTGTCTTTTTCCACTCAGTGCTTTTGTCTAAGTGCTTCGAAGAACAAAGTGAACTCAAGAAGTATTAGCCTTGTGGATTCTAAATCAGGTGTAATCAAGATAAGTGATTGTAAGAGGATTTCAACAATCGAAATGAAAATTGGATGGAACTACAAAATTCAATAATGGATTGAAATAAAATTTCGAGTTGACTAAATGGAATTAATTGTTACTCCAGAAATCGTTAAAAAAAAATTCTGACAGCAATTGAACAATAACAGTAAGAATAATATATTTTTTTATTGGCTCCTTTTTTTTATCTTTTATTTTCGGCCCTCGCTTTTTTTTTTCCTTCTTTTTTTTTTTTTTTTTTTGGAAAATACACCACAAAACTAGCAAATCAACAAAAATTGATTTGGACACTAAATTAGTCCAAAAATAACTTTTGAAAAATTAACGACAATATTATGGATCAAAGACTATAAATAATGAAGAACTCATGGACGCGAAAATACTGGAAAAACAAGATAAAGACTCAACAATGAAATTTAAAGATATAACCTCGATTAATTTGGAGCTTGTGCTCTGATACCAACTAATGTGAACCCGCGGAGTAATGGAGACTAAAAAATCCACAAAAGATTGTCGAACCCAAGAAAGCCAAAGTTAATCCCGGTTTATGGATTTGAATCAAGAAATATGAACCAAGCAACCCATCAATACAATGACTTGAAGGATGCCTTGATTACAAAATTTGTAACTCGCACCCGTTGTTGATTGCCATAAGATTTACACCTTGATAAGTTCAAATTGCTCCAAGAAGAACAACAGATTGCCTTTCTTTTATTTCTCTCAAAGTAATGTCAAAAATCGTACAATTAAAAGAATGAAAAACATATTTATACTAGCCCTAAAATCTAGTGAAAAACGGAAAATATAAATAAAGGATTACAAGAATTTTACCAAAACTAGAATTCAAACAAAATAAGGAAATTTGCGAAAAAGGAAACTTTGCATGTCACATTGTACCATGCGACCGCATAGTGTTGAAGTTCGATCTCGACTTCGGTTGCTTGAATCAAATTGCTCCAAACGGTTTCGGTTCTCGACCCCAACGTGGGACTTGCCCCATTTTGTGCCATGATCAATGCCTCGCCAATTGTTGATTGAACAAGTAACCACATCGCTTGATTTGTCAGCTTGCCCTCGAACGCTTCATCGGTCCACCTTTGGTAATTATCAGGTCCCATCCTGTGCTCGTCTTCATTGGGCTCAGCTCTTGGATCACATCACTTCCAAAGACAACAACTGCCAAGATCAACTGAAATTTCCTCAAGTAGATCGTTGGAGCTGAGATCCAATTTTTTTTAAAAGAACATAGACCTGATAAAGATGGTCGGGGTAGAGGTAAAGACCCTTCTGATGGTTTCGCTCGAGTTGGGTAGCTAGCGAAAATGCGGCAACAATATTCTTGGTCCATAATTTTCATCTATCTATGACCGCTTCAACTAGGACTCCAATACCCACTAGAATTTGAGTTGCATTCAACAGATACCATATCCATCCTTAAGAATATTGTTAGGTTTTGATATGTGAAGAATACTATAGAAGAATTGAAGGTTGGGAGTGTCTAAATTGTGAATTAAGATATTAAAGTTTGTGAATTAAAAATTGGAAGTTCATGAATCAGATTCAATCAAGAGAAGTAGCCCACACATTTGTAGTTTCAGTTTTATTTGACGTGAGATTTATCTCTTAACATGCCACGCACAAGATTGTTGCTCATTTTAAGCAAATCAATCTACAAATCTGTGTACTCATTATTTTTAGTCTTAATCGAATCGAAATATTCATTGGACCTTAATATGCTTTGATACCATGTTAAAGATATGGAATTCTATTTTAAAAGATCAATATTATTAAGATGAGTAGCCCAATCCCTTATATGTTAATTTATATTTTAATCTTTATTCGATATGAAATTTATCCCTTAACATTTACAACATACATAACCACTCCAAAAATAATCATAAAATTTTTTCATCTAAGATTTTCACAATTTTTTCATCGTGAATTAGTGACTGGACTCTACTTTCAAGACAATTTTATTTCGCAAATTGGCCATTTCCCACATCTTGAATTCATATCTTTGGTGCCAAATTGGTCGTTTACTTTTCAATTAATTTTTAATACATCACTACAATATTGAGGTGTCATAATTTTAGAGATGCCACCTATAAATTAAAAAAAAAAATTGTCATAAAATTTAGTGGGTTTTGATGTCTTTACAATTGTGACACTTCAAAATTGTAATTCAGTGTCAAAATTTTATAGAAGACAATCAACGAAGACTGTAGATCTAGGCTCTCACCAACCCCCCTTTCAACAAGGGAAAGAGATGAGCAAAAATACTCCTATTACCAAATGCACAATCTAGAATAAAATACTCATGTGCAGAAAGTTGTACAACACAAATTGTAGGGACCAGAAGTCCTCCACATGTAACTTTGATTGGAAATTTAGCCAGACAACTTAACAATTCGATAAATGAAAATCTTAAATGGCCTAAGCCAATGATATCAATACATGTTCAATGCAATAGTAAAGTATGCCAAACGAATGAAGGATAAGACGTACGATATAAGCCACAATGATTTCAAAAACATAGGCAACCTCACCATAATAACATTTAATATACAAGGGGAGACACAATACATAGAAAGATAGACCAAATATTTGACAAGGATTTTGGTCTTACAATACTAAGCAACGTAACACCCAATACAACACCAATCAGAACAATAGAAAAATTAGGATTCTTTTTTTCCATGCATTGAATTGACTTGAGAAAATATAGGAAGCCACAATGTTTATTTATTTATTTATTAATTTTTTTTATAGCAGGATAAAAAATGGTAAAACGTACATAGACAACTACCAACAGAATCAAATGACATTGTAAGACCCTCCTTGTGGTGACTAGTAATCAAACGATAGTGTCTCCTGTACCTTGAAGGTAGTGGAGGATCTCCAACTTTGAATTTGATTGCCCTATTCCTCGATAGGATCTACATTCCAGTTCAATTGATTGACACCAAAACTCAGTACGTCGATACTCTTTTCTGCCTCTTTTGATATTTTCAATTCTTGGTCCCCAGGATGAGTCTCCATATATTGCGCCAATGTCTCTTTCACATCTTCTTTGTACACTAACTGAATCCCACATCCTTTTGGCTTGATCCACGCCTCTTCCATTGCCTTAATTGTAAGAAATCCCTCTATTTTAGCTCAATCATTTGACTGAAAATTCGAAAATAGAAGTTGGAAAAGGTGGAATGATAAATAGCCTATCCAAACAGGAGCAGATTCATAGCTAAGTGGCAGTTTGAGTGATATTAGCGGTGAACTCCACATGATCCCGGCTTATCAATTTGAACGTGACCCCTATTTCTTTATCTTGGTACCGATGCTAAAAAATGATAGAAAACTACAATCCTAATGACATTCTCATGCCAATATGTAGTTAAAGGGATGGTTACTGAACCACTCTAGAACCTAAGAATGTCAACGAGTAAAGTCGAGCTGACTCGATTTTTTTCTTTTTTTTCTCCCTCTTAGCTACCTATTTGGTAGCTAAAACAGTTGCCAAACAAGTAGCAGATTGAGTTATTTATTTATTTATTTATTTTTTTGACGGATCGGCCTGTGTGGCTCGACCACTTGACCCAACTTGAGCCGACTCCCCAAAATGGAGCTTGGCCCGAGTCTCGAGCTGGGCTAAGCCACTAATGGCCCGACCAGGCAAGCCCAATTGCCACCCTATGTGTGTGTGTGTGTGTGAATTCAAATTCAGAACAAGATTGGATGATACAATAACAACAACAATGGTGATATGGGTAATCATTCTTCGTGACTGAGATAATTTGGCTTTGAGAAGAATTTCAAGGTAAGTAATCCAATCTGTGAGATTCTTGTAGTGGGTAATATTCGCATTCTGGTAAAATTTTTGATCTTATTAATTGTTGAATTTTTATATATGATTTCATATTTAAGAGTTATATGTAATTTTGTTGTATAACCTGCTTTGTTAGATTTCAAATCATGATGTGTAAATGTAATCTTACAGCTATGTTTGTCGAAAACACATATGGCTGTTGATTCTGACATCATGTTAATTCTTACTAGTTGTTTCGCACGGGTAGTCGCTAACAATTAATAAAGGGATCAGACGATCGTGTAAGGAACAGACCTCTTGAGACAAAGTCTCAAAAAGGGATATCTTATTGGCGATAATTTACAATTGAAAATAAACAGAATGCCTCCAAGGGGCGCAAGTACACAAGTACTAAAAGAAGTGTTTAAATCTAAACTAAGAAATTAAAATTACATATTCTCTGTTTGAGAGTGTTTGATTCGGGGTCCTCCTTCTCTATGTCTTCTCTTCCTTTTATATTCCCTTAATGATGTCTTCGTGATAAATCGCTTGGAAACTGCTTGATTACTATATAACTACCTACTTTCTTTATGGTGGCTAACTCGTCGTGGAACTGTCGTCTCTAACTGTTGCCATTACTCTTTGTCATTCAACCGCCTTCTCCTTGAATCGTGGAATGTGATAAGTTCACTCAATAACTGCTTCAATAACTGTTATTCTGGATAGCCATAATGTTTTATGCTTGTTAAGATCCTGGGCAATTCGAAGGTTTGGGCGAGAACGGGGTCATCGTTCTGGGTGACCGTAAGGTACTTCATTCGCTCAGATTCTGGGCGTCTTGCAAGCTTGGGCGATGATGTTACCGTGTTCTTGGGCTTCAACTGTATTCATCAATAATCCTGTTTGAACCTTTATTTTGGATTCCTCAATTGGGCTTTACTCTTTGGGCTATTTGATTTGGGCTGTGCTTTTAGTGTATCAACAATTATCCCTCAATATGGCAGAATTAATACCAATTATTAATCTTTGCCATATTCACTTTGTATTTTTCAGCAATATTTGAAATTCCCAAGAATTTCAATCATTATTTCCTTCTATGCCTAAAAAGGTACAACGTTGCAAACCCTTATAAACCCAAAAGACATGCCATTTCATTGCACCACTAAAACATGTCTCTATATTTTGTGCTTCTTCCTTGCTATTTTACTGTTCATCTCCTTGCTTCTCTGCTACGATTCTAAGGCAAACCTTAACAAAACTATAATTTGTTCCCAATGGCGACTTCCTTGCACAAGCTAATGCCGACCTCAATGAATTCTATCTGGGTCCATCGTTCAATGATGCCGAAGCCGTTGGACAAGTGGCGGTGGGCCAGCTGTTCCCTTGTACTCAAGGTCCTACTTTCCTGAACTCTCTGCCATTGAGGCCGATTCGCGAAAAAGGTATTCATACTTGGCCCAAAGCTGATGTTATTTTTCGTAGATGGCATGCACGTCTTGTAAGTCATGGCCCCACCAAGGCGATTTTTGATTGTGCTGGGATTTCAGATTTATTAGAAATTTCTCTTCAACCCCCAATTTTTAACCCATTACTTTTTTCTATTGCTTTGAGTTTTTGGTCTTCTGAGTATAACACTTTCATTTTCCCTCTTGGTCCCATGTCTATTACTTTAAGGGATATTAGAGCCCTAGTAAAACTTCCGCTTTTGGGCGATACCATCTTTCCTGGTATCTTGATTTCCAGTGTTGTCCCGAAATTTGACAAGAAACTTACCGAGTCCTATTCAAGCCTGCAAGGCTTTTATAATCACTCAAGCGATGAACCTTCCCATACTGAGCGTGTGGCCTTTCTTCAGATTTGGCTCTGTAAATATATTCTTTGTGTGCCAAGTATGAAACCTTCTATGAGCTACTTACCCATAGCGCATGAATTAACGCGTAGTAGGCCTTTGAACTTATGTTCCTTCTTTTTAGCCGCCCTTTATAGAGGCATGGCTTCCCTTTGATTTCAACTGAAAAATGGTGCATCTCCCACTAGCAGTGGCCCCCTTTAGTGCACTCAACTGTGGTTGAGAGCATATTTTCCACCACTTGATTTTCCATCCATTTTCCTTCGTTCTGCTAGCTGCTATGGGCTAGCCATTGGTTCACTGACCCTGTAAACATGTCCAGTAGGGACATTTTTTCATTCTTTTATACCTTAAATTCGATTCCTTCTTTCTTTCCTTTTTCTGCTCACTTAACTCCAGATTATGTACAACCTCCATCCACCCTAGATAGTGCGAGTGCCTCTCTGCTTGTTTGGGTTCAATTTTTGATTGGGAGGGAATTGTTCCACGATATCTTAACTAGAACCAATGCCAAAGTTTGCTCGTCAACTTGGTTTTGGCCAAACTTGGCCTGTTCCTCCTTGTTACTCCAAAAACTTGACAGACCATTTTCACACTATTAATAAAGCAGAGGCACAAGCTATAGATGCTCGCAACATTCTTTTGACGAGCAAATTTTCATTAGCCCCTTGCAATTGTAGCCACGCTGTCCATCCTCTTTTTGAACAGTTTTGGCCATCAGTAACACGCCAATTATTTGCAACTGATGCTAATCGTGCCTTCCATTTATTGGACCAGCCAGGCACTCCCTCTACTTATCCCATTTTGGTCACCCCTGTGTCCATTAGGAATCCTTCCCCCCCTGCTCGCGCTAAACATTCTATCCATCCATCTGCTTCTCTACCTGCCAAGGCTACTGCAGCTAAAAGTGCCTTAAGCTGCAAACGGCCAGTTTCAGCATCTCCCATTTTGCAGGATGATGATGATGATGATGACGCTTCTCTCATCGTTAGGAGAAAGGTAATTGAATTTTTTTATTCCTAAACATACTTTTCTATGTACTAATGGTTTACCTGAATTTCTCAGAAAAGTTCAGCCTTTCCTTCGAAGGTTTTGGTTTTTGCAGCTCCTGCTCCATCATCTTCTGCTGAAGCTGCTTCGTCCAAATCAGCTGATGAAGGGATTATGCTTAAAAAGAAACCCTTAATCCCGGAACCTTCATTACAACCAATAGAAGGGCCAACTTCTTCCTAGGGCGCCAACCCCCCAAACGTCGAACTAGAAGGTAATACATATTTTGATGTTTTACCTTTACTTGTGCTACTGGTTCTGATTCGTTACTTCTTGGATTATGCAGAGGCTCTCATGGGTCTGCCCGTTCTGGCAAAGTCTTCTAGCCCAGATAAGGGGAAGTCCCCACAGGTGGTGGAGCCTACTAGTGATATGCCTGAACTTCTCAAGATTGTTGATGAGGTAACCTTTTGCTTCACTTTCATTTTTGCTTCGTTCATTGTAGTGAAATTCCTCAATGTTGGCACTTTTTCTTTGTAGGATGCTGACGACATTGTGCTTTCCATCCAGGACTTGTTTACTTCCTGGGGGCAAGTCAAGACGTCTCGCCCTACTTCAACCAGTCATCATTCTGCTTCTTTAGAGGAAGACATGAAGTTTCTCAAGCAGTCGGTATTTGAGTACCTATCTTTCATGTACATGGATATCGTCCAGGCTAGTGCTACTAAACATAAGGATAAGCTTGAGCTGTTAAGTGCAAAATTAGCGCAACCACTTACACTTCCATCGCTCAACATTTCTGCTGACTTTAAAGCGACGTTGAAAGTTGTTCACTCTAATATCCTCTCCTTGCTAGCCAAAAATATTGAACTGAAGGCCAGGAGTACTCAGTACCTTCTTGCTGCATCTGAAAGAGAGTCTTTACTTCTAGAGATTAAAGAAGCCGAGGATGAATTGAAAGAAATCTCTTCCAACGTTATGGTCGAAGACTCTTTGATGACAAGTTTGGCTGCGGAGATGAAGGAGCTTCAAGAAAAGATGGACGACTGTAGGACGAGAATGGCTGCTAAAAAGCGTAATGCTTCCCAAGGAATTGAACGAACCAAGTCTTTAGTTGAGCAGTACAAAAAGTTGGAAGTTGATGACGATTTTGTAACTAAATTAAATGTTGCTTCTTCTCAGCAGAGCGAAGATTGAGGGAGGCTTAGGGAAAGAATTCGGTCGGCCTGGGGAAAATTGTAATTAAGATATTCAATGCCTTAACTTTCCTTTTGTAACTTCGTACTAACTTTCCTTTTGTAACTTCGCACTGATTGCAATTGCTAATTTTGAATGTAACAGCAATTATCGTCATTAATGAACGATTAATTTGTCTACTTGCGTATTAATTGACGTTGTTCTTAATCGTCAACCTCCCAAGCATTTAATTGCTTTTATGCTAAGATTCATGTACATTCTTCCTTGGCATTTTCGTCTCTTTTCCCAAGACTTTGGTTCATTTGATTTCAGTTATTAGGCATGAATGTGGCTATTCATATTTTGTCTTTTCACCTTCACGCCTCTATAAATGCATGTGTATTTCGCATTTATCATTTTCATTTTCATTCTTTTCTTCAAAAACTAATTTGCTGTCATCGTTTGGCATCTCAGCAATCGATCCAAAATTTTCGTCTTCCATAGAAATGGATCTTTTGATCTACCCATTTTGCAATCTATCTTGATGTCACCTTTGGTATGGAAGATATAGGAAATATTCTTTGGCCAGCAAAGGTCTTCCCATCGTCTCCATGTTCTTTTAAGGAGTTCAATGATGGCAAGCGATTTTTGAGGATGCCTTTCTGGCCACTTTGCTTGCTGAGAGTGCTTTTCAGTCTCCTTGCCCGTTATTGCAACAATGCGATTAGGCAGGCGATTTGAGGGTGCTTTTCTTTTTCTTTTTTTTTGCTTGTTGAGAGTGCTTCTTGGCCTCTCTGCTTGCCCTTGCAGCAGTGCGATCAGGACAGCGATCGAGGCCTGTTCACCCTCTTACTTGGCAATCGATCGAAAAATCAGTTTGCTCTCAATTGTATCTCGTAAAGCATTTGATATTTTGTAACGAATATTTGATAACAAAGGAATTTATTTGAACGTATTTCGTTCTTGTCTTATTTATCTGCGATCGTTCGACGCAATTATATCGTATTTCGTTCTTGTCTTATTTATCTACGATCGTTCAACGCAATTATATTGATTACGCTTTTATTTGTTCACTTTCCCATAAGGAAGGAACATACTTTTTAAATATTTGCCATTAATGAACCTCACGTGCCTGGTGCCATCTAAATTTTCTAAATGATAGGCTCCATTAGGCAACACACTATTTACTTTATAAGGCCCTTCCTAATTGGGTGACCACTTGCCATACCTTGGATCCTTGCTGTCCAAAGGGAGTATTGTTTTCCAAACTAATTTGCCTAGACTAAATGACTTGGCTATAACTTTTTTATCATCAAACTTAGCCATCCTTTATTTTTGAACTTGCAATCTATCTAGGAGATCCAACTTTAATTTGTCCAACTCTAATAAGTTTTGAACTAGTGACTCGGTATATTCACCATTACTTAACTTATGTTGCAAGCACACTTTGATCGATTGCACATTGATTTCCATAGGCAAAACGGCTTCCTGTCCATAAGTAAGTTGGAAAGGAGTAACTTTGGTACTTGACCGAGGTGACGTCCTATAAGCCCATAAGACCTTGTTTAAATATTCGTGCCAATTTCTGGTATTTTCATCTATCATTTTCCTTATGATATTTTTTAGAATCTTATTAGAAGATTCTGCCTGTCCATTGGATTGAGCTTAATACGGTCTGGAGTTCACTAACTTAACTCCAATCTCGCTCAAGAATTTCTTCACTTGATCTTCATTCAAAGAGGTTCCGTGATCTATCATCAAAGTTTGTGGAATCCCAAATCTATAAATAATATGATCACGGATAAATTCTATAATACTTTTTTGGGTGATCTCCTTTAAAGGTATCGCTTCTACCCACTTAGTGAAAAAATCAGTTGCAACTATAACAAAGGTATGTTGCCTGGACAATGGGGGATAAATCTTCCCTATCAGGTCTATCGTCCAACCCTTGAACAGCCAGGGTTTGATAATGGGTGTCATCTCTCTTGCTGGCGCCTTTTGTATTGGACCATGCTTTTGGCATGCTAGATAACTCTTTGCATATTGAACACATGCTTCTCCCATCTTGGGCCAAAAATATCCGTTCCTAATAATTAAAAATCTTATCTTTTGGCCAGCTTGATGAGTTCCACATATTCCTTCATACACTTCAGCCATGATCCTTTTGGCTTCTTGTAAACTTACATATTTTAGCAATATACCATCAGAGCTTTTCTTAAACAACTCTTCATCTATCAATGTATAGTTTAGCAAACACAACTTCGTTTTTCTACTACCTCCTTTATTAGGTTCTTTAAGGAACCTTTTAATCTCTGCCCTCCAATTTATTGCATCTCCATCTTGTATGCAATGAATTTCAATCCTTCTCACCCTTCTTTGGACTACGAGCAGTATTACTCCATATTCACAAGAAGATTTTCAATTTAAAGCCTTTGAATACCCTGAGGCCATTTGGGCCAACTCATTTGCTATGTCATTATGTATCCTATTAACACATTGAAGCTCTACTTGGTCGAATTCTTCCAACAATTCTTGGACGATTTCATATTGACTTATAATGGAGTCACTTTGGCACTTAAAATCACCGATCAATTGGTCAATTACCAATTAAGAATCACCTCTAACGATCACATTCTTTACCTCCATATCTATCATTAATTCTAAACCCACGATTAAGGCTTCATATTTGGATTGACTGTTGGTGCACATCTTATCCAAAGTGAATGGGAACTTATAACAAATCCCTAAAAGATTTATCAATGCTACTCCTACTCCTGCGCCTTTAGAGGTTTTCGACCCGTCGAAATATAAAACCCAAGGTTTTAATTCGAATGAATTGATTTCTAATTCAATTTCTTCAAGCATGTCAAGGCATGGATGATTGGTCAGAAAGATAGCCAAAGCCTGATTTTTTATTGCTTTTTGGGGTATGTATTATATTTCGAATCCTGATAATGCTAATGTCCAAAGGCCTACTCTTTGGTGTAAAATAGGGCAAGAGAACATATACTTAACCAAATTTACTCTAAAAATCAAATAAACGGTTACGAGCCGTAAATAAGCCCTTAATTTCGTACATGTGAAATACATTGCAAGACATAATTTTTCAATGGCAGAGTAATTACATTCACATTTTGTTAACCATATACTTAGGTAGTAAATCGCCATTTCTTCACCAAATTGGTCTTCTTGCGTGACCATTCCAGCCATTGATTCTTGTTCAGCTGATATATTTACTTTCATTGGCCGTCCTTTGATTGGTGACACCAACACTGGTGGTCTTGATAAATATCTTGTTAGAAAAATGTTGTAATTGGCAATCTGTGATCAAAGGACCAATTTGTCATGTTTGTAAAGTCAAGGACTAAATTGTAAAGTTCTAATAGTTCAGGGACTTATGTTGCAATTTTAAAAAGTCTATAGCATAGGTCTAGGGTAAAGTTGAATGCTTTGAAGATGCAAATGGCACGTTGATCTCGCTAGAGTTTTGCCTTGACCTCGCTCGAGCCTAAATAACAGAACTGTTGTCACTAGAGTTTCACTGAGGGGTCGCTCGAGCGAAGGTGCGTCGCTCGAGTTTTGCCAGCACTTCGCTCGAGCGACAGAGCTATCTGGCTTTTGGTAATTTTCCTTCCTCGCAAATTTTAAACGATCTGTACTACCAAAAGCGACCTACTACATAAACAAAAATTTCGTTTTTCATTCAGAACCTTTGACAAACACACAAATAACAATTTCTCTCTACAACCAAAGGATCTAGAGCCAAAAATTCTTTCTTTTCATCTTATGATTCATTGAAGAAAAATATCAACCTTCACAAAACCAAAACACCATTCAAATCTCCATATCAACTTCCAAAAGTTCATCTGTTTGAAGATCCGAGAAGGAAATTGCTTGAAGAACTGGAATGCTTGGTGATTCACGAAAGATAGAAGAAATTCAAGGCGGGGATTTTGGCGCCGATCTGCAAAATCCAGGAGAGCTTTGGTTGATACAGTAAGGAGGTCAGAGTATTGTTAAAGTCAATAATGTCTGGCGTACTGTAAGTCGAAATCTTCTATAGTGGATACCTACTGTCTTGTGCCCAGAGTTTTTACCCAGTTGGGTTTTCTCCGTCAACATTTTGTTGCGTTTTTACTGCTTTCTATTGTTTTGATTTCAACCGACAATTCAACTTAGGTAGCTAAATTATGTGAATGAATCTGGACAAAGCGTAATTTATGTGACATGTTACATAAGTTAATTAAATTGTTAAATTTCACATAAACACCTATTCACCCTCCCTCTAGGTGTTGTTTGGGTCGAACTATAGACTTTTCAAGTGGTATCAGAGCCAAATCTCGAGTCCTGACCCATAGTTGTCTAGATGAGTCAGTCACTTTCTGTACCTCCGTATTTTGACGGAAGTAATTATGCTTACTGAAAGGTTAGAATGCGTACGTTTCTTAAGTCTCTTGATGAGCATGTTTGGGTGAGTGTGCAAAATGGTTGGAAACCTCCCTCCACTACCGTATCAGGAACTGTTAATTTTACTGACATATCACTATGGACTAAGGATGAGATAGCTGAGTGTAATTGGAATAGCAAGGGGCTTCATGCCCTGTTTATGGCCGTGTCTCCCGAAGAGTTTAGGAGAGTGTCAATGTACGAAACTGCTAAAGAAGTTTGGGACATTCTTGAAACTACACATGAGGGAACTAAAACGGTAAAGAACTAGAAATTACAAATGCTAGCCTCTAGGTTTGAAGAAGTGAGGATGAAGGATGATGAAACTTTTGATGAATTTTACGCAAAACTGAATGATATCGTTAATTCTAGTTTCAATCTAGGTGAGAGAATTCCCGAGTCTAAAATTGTGAGAAAAGCACTTAGGTCCCTGCCCAAGAGACTTAGGCCTAAAGTTACTGCCATTGAGGAAAGTAAAGACCTAGATGAAGTTAAAATTGAAGAACTGGTAGGATCCTTGCAAACTTATGAACTCATTGTCACACAACCTAAGAAAGGAAAGTCCATAGCCTTAAAATCCATCAAAGAGGATGAATCGTCTGATACTGAGTCTCTTAGATGAAATTGCATACTTTGTTAAGAAATTTCAAAAAGTTCTCAAGAATAGGAGAAAGCCTCAGGATAGAAAAAGTGGAGTCCCTAGCAGATTCTCGAAAGAAAAAACTAAAAGGTTTAACAATAAAGGGTCGAGTGATAAACCATGTTTGGTTAGGTGCCATGAGTGTCAAGGTATAGGTCACTATAGGAATGAGTATCCTAGTTATAAGAAGAATCAAAGAAAAGGGAAAGGTAAGGCCTTAGTTGTTTCACTTACAGATAACGAATCTGAAACCAGTGATAGGCAGGAATCATCTAGTAGTAAAGATAAAGGGAACTATATGGCATTTGTATCGACTGTTAAGAGTGAATCTGATAATCGACTGTTAAGAGTGAATCTGATAAGGAGAGTTATAAGGTTGAGGAAGAACTTCACAATGATAATTCTAGTAATGAGGATGAGGATGACATAGATATACAAGAGGCCTATCAACTTTTGTTTAAGGAGAGTTTTAAGATCAAAAAGGTCAATAAAGCCCTACTTAAAAAGGTTGATGAACTAGAAAGAGAAAAAGAGAGACTTGCTAGTAATCTTCGGGATTCACTTAAGAGTGGTAGTGAGTTAAATGTGTCAACGAAAAGTTAGAGGACAAGGTTAAGACATTGGCTAGTGAATTGGAAAAATCTAATGCTCATCTTCAGACTTTCATAAGTGGGACTAAGAAATTGGATAATCTTTTGGGAATGAATAAGCCAGTGGGAGATAGGAGAGGTCTAGGATATATTGAGGGTAATACACATGTTGCTGGACCATCTAAGACTGTTTTTGTATCTGCCTCTAAGAAGTCTAATGCTGTCAGTAGTTCAAATAAGGGTAAGAATGTTCTGAGGGAACAGAGTCATCAATCATGTAGGAACATCATACCTAGATACCCACAGACACGTACCTTTGAACCTAGGTTCATTCCCACCTATCATCACTGTGGAGCTCTAGGACACACTAGGCCTAGATGTTATAAGTTAGGCAATGAGCGTAGAAATCAGAACATTCCTAGTCAGGTTAGCTTTCTGTCTAATCAGGTTAGTCATTTGACTGAGATGCTTACTAAGCTAACTATGAGTACTTTGTCGCCTAAGAAAGTTTGGGTCAAAAAGGGTGATCTAGCTAGACATTCAGGTCAAGAACATTGTTATGTTGCTCATGTTGCATTAAAAGCCCAAAATTACAATATGTGGTACCTAGATAGTACATGTTCTAGGCATATGTGTGGTAACAAGGCTTTATTCACTACTCTTGATGAATGTAATGGGGGTATGGTTACCTTTGGAGATGGGGGTTCTGCACCTATTCTTGGCAAAGGTACTGTACAAATGCATGGATTACCTGTGATTTCTAATGTGCTTTATGTGGAAGGTCTAAAGTCTAACTTGTTAAGTATTAGTCAAATTTGTGATGCTGATTTTGAGGTTAGCTTTGTGCAAAAGAGATGTACTGTGTATGATTTATCGGGTGGAGTGGTTCTTGAAGTGGTTAGAACATCTGATAATTGTTATGGAGTTCTACCTAATTCTAATTGTGTGTAGGAGTGCAAAAATTGATGTGAGTGAACTTTAGCACAAAAGATTGGGTCACTTGAACTATAAGAGTCTAGTACAGTTGGCTAAGAAGGAGTTGGTAGATGGTTTGCCTAAGATAGGTCCTAGTGAAAATGTTGTGTGTGGACCATGTCAACTAGGTAAACAACTTAAGGGAAGCCATAAAAAGACTTCTAGAATTCTGACCAAAAGACCCTTAGAATTGATACACATGGATTTAAGGGGACCATCTAGGACTGAGAGTTTAGGAGTTAAGCGGTACATTCTTCTTGTGGTAGATGACTTCTCGAGGTTCACATGGATAGAATTGCTTAGGGAAAAATCTGATGCTTGTGATCTTATAAAATCATTGTGTAAATGGCTTGGTAATGAACTCAATCTCAAAGTGTCTAGAATGCGTAGTGATCATGGAAAAGAGTTTGAAAATTTCAATCTTGAGAGTTTCTGCATGGACGAAGGGATACTGCATGAGTTCTTTTCCCCTATCACTCCTCAACAAAATGGGGTGGTTGAAAGAAAGAATCGGGTTCTTCAGGACATGGCTAGAGCCATGCTTCATGGCAAGGGACTAGCCCTACATTTTTGGGGAGAAGCGGTTAACATTGCATGCCACATAATCAATAGAGTTTACCTTAGGCCCAAGACCGATCAGACTCCATATGAGATAGTTAAGGGTAAAAAGCCTACTGTTAAGTACTTTCATGTGTTTGGGAGTAAGTGCTACATTTTGCATGATAGAGAGAACTTGAGTAAGTTTGAATCAAAGAGTGATGAAGGAATCTTCTTAGGGTACTCTAGAAATAGCCGAGCATTTCGAGTGTATAACCCACGTACTCGTGTGATGATGGAGTCAATCAATGTTGTGATAGATGATGCTATGCGTGAAGGGGAGAATGTTGAAAATTGTGATAGGATGGACGATAGAAATGGTGATCTTATAAGGTCTAGTGATCCTACTGAGCCACCTGTGTCTGAGTCATCTCTTAGGAAACCTGAAACACCTGAAAAGGAAACACATCCACAAGATTGAGATAAAAATCCTAAGGAACCATTAACTAGGGTCAAGTCTAATCATCCTAAGGACAATATCATTGGAGATCTAGATGAAGGTATGAGGCTTCGTAGGAGGGTACTGAACAATCTAGCTTACACTAGCTATGTTTCTCAGGTAGAGCCTAAGAAAGTTGAAGAGGCCCTTAGTGATGAGTGTTGGGTGAATGCGATGCATGAGGAACTCAATCAATTTGCTAAGAACAATGTGTGGATCTTAGTTCCCAGACCTGAGAATTGTAACGTTATTGGTACTAAGTGGATCTTTAAGAACAAGACAGATGACCAAGGTACTATAACTAGGAACAAAGCCAGATTAGTTGCTCAGGGTTATACTCAAGTTGAGGGAATTGATTTTGATGTGACTTTTGCCCCTGCTGCACGACTTGAGTCTATTCGAATTTTGCTTGCTGTTGCCTGTACCTTAGGGTTCAAGCTACATAAAATGGACGTTAAGAGTGCCTTCTTGAATGGACTTCTTCAAGAAGAAGTCTATGTGGAACAACCAAAAGGATTCGTTGATCCAAAGTTTCCCCACTATGTCTATAAACTCCACAAAGCACTCTATGGTCTGAAACAAGCTCCTAGAGCTTGGTATGAGAGACTTACTTCATATCTTGAGGAACATGGGTTCTCTCGAGGTGGTGCTGATAGGACCTTATTTATTAGACATATTGAAAAAACTATCACCATTGCTCAGATTTATGTCGATGACATCATTTTTGGTTCTCCTCTTGAGTCTCTAGCGTATGAGTTTGCCGAGTGTTTGAAGCAAGAATTTGAGATGAGTATGGTGGGTGAGTTGAGTTATTTCCTTGGACTTCAGGTGAAACAGACTGAGGATGGCTTGTTTATTTTAAAGTCTAAGTATGCAAAGGATCTAGTTAAGCGCTTTGGGTTAGATAGTAAGAAGCATACTAGGACAACTATGAGTACTAGCTTGAAGTTAGGTTGTGATCCTTCAGGTAAGAGTGTAGATCCTTCCCTATATCGAAGCATGATAGGTAGTCTTCTCTATCTCACAGCTACTAGACCTGACATTGCTTTTAGTGTTGGAGTGTGTGCTCGATTTCAGGCAGATCCCAAAGAATCACACTTAAGCTCTATTAGACGCATCATTAGTTATGTGGGTGGTACTGTTGATCTAGGGATTTTCTACTCTAGAAGTTCTAATCTTGATTTGGCTGGCTACTCCGACGTCGATTGGGCCGGGAATGCAGATGATAGGAAAAGTACAACAGGGGGTTGTTTCTACATGGGTAACAATCTCGTAGCCTGGTTAAGTAAGAAACAAAATTCATATCTCTTTCCACGACAGAGGCCGAATACATAGCAGCGGGGAGTTGCTGCACTCAGTTTCTCTGGATAAAGCAGATGTTGAGTGATTATGGGATTAGTCAAGGGACCATGACTGTTTTCTGTGATAATACCAGTGCTATAAATATCTCTAAGAATCCTATTCAGCACTCGCGAACAAAACATATTGACATACAACATCATTTTATTCGTGAACTTGTTGAAACACACGTTGTCTCCCTAAATCATGTCTCTACTGATAATTAATTGGCCGATCTACTTACGAAACCACTGGATGGGTTGAGGCTTGAATCGCTTCGGACGGTTGTTGGTGTTTGTTTGCCTATCTGATCGTGGACTCTTGCATATTCATGCATTCATCACATCTGTACCTGGTTACTTCATATCTTGCATGTGATCTATGTGTGTGTGGTGCTTTTGATTGTTTGCTTGTCATTTAGTTTTCTTTTGTGTATTGTGTGTGTTAAAAAAAAAAAGATTTTTCTTGTGTGTGCCTCTTGTGTGACGATTATGGCATTTGCATCTAGGATCGAACTCTGTTTTTCATCATATGTACGAGTCTAAGGTTCCATCGTCGTTCTCTTTGTCTGTGGAGTGCCGGGTATATGGTTCGTCATTCATTTTCGAAAAGCACAAATTGTAGTCCTTTAAGTGAGTTTTGACCGCATGGGTGAGATTTGGGATGGTGTTCTTCTGTGATTGGGGTTGTATGTCCATTTGACTTGATCTGGGACGAGTATAACCTAATCAATATTGTCTTTCCCTACTTTTATTGTGCTATTCGTTGAACTTATGACTGTCTTTGGGGCCTATTTGACTCGAACAATTAAGCCTGAGGGGTTTCTAACCTGGTGCCCTATGGTCGTCTGGCTTGGGAGTCATCGGCCCAAAGTTCGTTACCGGGGTCATTTATGTCGCCTAATGAGGATAGCATTGCACTTAAGTTCTTATATTATTTACAACAAAAAAATAAAAAAAAAATAAAAAAATTGAGCATACTGTTAGGGGGAGTAAAATTGTGACAATCGTACTGCTTGATTTAGGTCCTCGTGGAATTGGATTTGACTATGACTTGGTCGACATATACCTTTGTCCGGCTGTTTTCACGTGTCATTTCTCACTAATTTAAGGTTTTCAGTCTAACTTGCATGGAGTACGTGGCACATTTCATGATGATGGTCTGTATACACTTTACTCCACGGGATTTTGAACTCTGTGTGGGCTTAAAATTTGTCTATGTGCTCTGAATGTCGGGTTTGTGATTTTATGCTTATTGTTCGTATCGATTACATATTTGGTTACATGCCTCAATTTTGAATTTTGGGATTATTTTTCGATGTTAAGAAATTCTCTTGATTTTGAAAATACACGGTTTGGGGCTAAATTCATTATTTTTTGAATTCTGTGCCATTTTTCTTAAAATTCAAATTTTTGGTGCTATTTGTGACAATCCGTTTTCGCTTGAGTTTCGCCTAGACTTCGCTCGAGCGACAAAAGCAGATTGCTTGTCGCCTGAGTTTCGCCCAGGGCTCGCTCGAGCGACAGATCAGATTTAAAAGCCCTATTTTCCATTTTTTCGCGCAATTTCTTCATTTTCACTCTCGTTTTTTTTGCTTTCCTTCTTGATTTCGTTCAAACTTCTTCCCATCACTTCGTTTATTGACCAATTTCGAAGCCCCTAACACAATTCTTCTTCCGAATTTCCATTTCTTCACTTCGAATTTGAGGTATTTTTTTTCTTCGTATCTTTTTCCTTTCCTATTGTGTTTTGATTATTTTTTTGTTTTGCTTGATTATTTCTTATGTTTTATGGTGTTCGTGCATGCCTTTGCTGTGTTTGTTGCTCTTCACCGCATTTTGCATCAATATTTGCATTGCATTATTCATTCTTTGATTTTTTGTTTGTGTTTTTCATCCGTTTTCATCGAGGTCGTCCTTGCGTTATACTCATCCGTTTGGTGTGTGGTTTGTTTGGTTGCGTAGTCCTTGGATTTTAGTTTGTTGGAATGTTCTTGGCATTGTGATTGGGTCTCGTATGTGCTTGGAATTGTGTACCGAAGTTGCGCTCGTCACATATTCGATGAAAGTCTTTCTTAATATTTTTTTTGGATTCCTTTGTTTTCTTTGGTTTCTTTTCCTTTCGTTCGTTCTTCCTTGTTTACTTGTAGTCCTGTGCTATGTTGGGTCCTTGTTTACACATATTTTTGACCCTCTCTTTGTTATGGTTGGTTTGTTCTTGGGGTCGCTTACGTTTTTCGATGCATTTCTTTCGTGCCTCATCTGTGTGTGCATTGTTTCATCTCATATTGTATCGCAGTACGTGCATTCTTCGTGTTACTTATTATTTCCATCTCCGCATGTGCCAGATGGCTGGTAAGCGTTCTCGACCCTCTGCGCAGCCAACTAGTGGTTCGACGTCGTATAGTAGATCCAGATTTATTTCCGCTACAGTTCAGGAGATCTTTACTTTTCAGTTCTCCTTACGCCCCGGTCTCATGGAGTGTGAGGTAATCTTATCTGACCTTCCTGTTGACATCGCCGCTATTTTTGTGTTGGGAGCTCCTTCTTGTTGGTCTGTCACCTCCGCTCCCACTCCTTGTTCAGGAGTTTTATGCTAATATTCATGATGTAGACGGCTCGTCGTTTAAGGTTTTTCTTAGGGGTCATTCTTTTAGAGTTACTCCGTCAGCCATAGCTCTAGCATTAGGTATACCTCAGATTACCCATCTGACTTATCCTTATATTCTACCTGCTTCTATTCCAGCCGATGCCCTTGTTCGATCGACTCTTTTGAACACCCCGTCTGTTGGGGGGACTACGGTTATGGCCACGGGTTCATTACCCACTGATCGACAGGTTTTGTTGTGCATCATGTGCATAGACCTATGGCCTGTTGCCCATACCTCTTCGTTACCTATGGTGAGAGCCCGTTTTCTCTATGCCCTTCTTCATGGGGATTCTATTGACCTACCTAGTTTTGTGTGCCAGCAGATTCTGGCTTCGTTTCGTACTCCTGGGGGTCGGATAGGATTGCCCTATGCTTGTCTGATTCATAGAGTTGTTTTATCTCTGGGTGCTTGTTTTCCTGAAGGGTCTTCTACTCGTATAGGTCGCCCGATAGGACAGCAGACCATTCACCAGAGTCGATCCCATGTCCCGTCCTCTTCCTCTTCTGCACATGCTGCTGCTCAGGCTGAGCCCGTTGATTTTTTTATTTTTCGGAGCCCTTTGATCCTATTACTTATACTCTTACTGGGGGTTCGCGTGTCTTTCTTCCGCCTCGTTCGGATTTTCCTTCGACATCTACTTTTGCTCCAGGGGTGGCTGGCTTGCCTATTGACCCCATGGTGACGCTTATGGGTCAGATGTCTACTTTAGTCGAGCAGCAGGCACGCACGATGGCAGAGATCACGCAGTTACGTGCTGCTTCGGAGCGTCAGTTAGCTGAGCTTTCTACTTTTTGGCGTGCTCTTACTGTGGGTCAGCGTCATTTGCGTTGGATTCGTGATAGCATGGAAGAGAGCACGAGTGACGAGACTGGTGATGAGTCTTCGGGTACAGGAGGTGCTACCTCATAGTTTGTTTGTTGTTTTTGATCCTTTGTCATTTGTGACAAAAAGGGGGAGTAGATATTGGATAGGTAGGATATTGGATAGATAGATATCAATTCTTTTGTTAACTGTGATATAATGATGATTTTGTATATAACGATGATTTTGTATATATTTCATGACTAGATTAAGTTTTTGATGTTTTGGCAATATTAATGTATGTTTTTGGTGTTTTTGACTTACATTAATATTGCTTCTTAATCTGGTTAATGACATATGTACTATTCCTTGTCTTTATTTACTGTTTCCATTTCACATGCTTTTACACTTGGTATTTGAGTTTCTGTATTTCAGGAAACAGATTCGACAAGAGATAGCTGCTTTGGTTGAAGAGATAGGTTGTTTAGAGTAACATTTACTTTTGTCCTTGACTGTCTTATTAATTTTGTCACAGAATGTCAAAGGGGGAGTTTGTTAGGAAAATGTTGTAATTGGCAATCTGTGACCAAAGGACCAATTTGTCATGTTTGTAAAGTCAAGGACTAAGTTGTAAAGTTCTAATAGTTCAGGGACTTGTGTTGCATTTTTGCAAAGTTTATAGCATAGGTCTAGGGTAAAGTTGGATGCTTTGAAGATGCAAACGGCGCGTTGATCTCGCTAGAGTTTCGCCCTGACCTCGCTCGAACCTAAATAACAGAACTGCTGTCGCTAGAGTTTCTCTGAGGGGTCGCTCGAGTGAAGGTGCATCGCTCGAGTTTCACCAGCACTTCGCTCGAGCAACAGTGCTATCTAGCTTTTGATAATTTTCCTTCCTCGCGAATTTTAAACAATCCCTACTACCAAAAACGACCTACTACATAAACAAAAATTCCATTTTTCATTCAGAACCTTTGGTAAACACACAAATAACAATTTCTTTCTACAACCAAAGGATCTAGAGCCAAAAATTCTTTCTTTTCATCTTATTATTCATTGAAGAAAAACATCAACCTTCACAAAACCAAAACACCATTCAAATCTCCATATCAACTTCCAGAAGTTCATCTGTTTGAAGATCCGGGAAGGAAACTGTTTGAAGAACTGGAGTGCTTGGTGATTCACGAGAGATAGAAGAAATTCAAGGCGGGGATTTTGGCGCCGATCTACAAAATCCAAGAGAGCTTTGGTTGATACAGTAAGGAAGTCAGAGTATTGTTAGAGTCAATAATGTCTGGCATACTGTAAGTCGAAATCTTCTATAGTGGATACCTACTGGCTTGTGCCCGGAGTTTTTACCCAGTTGGGTTTTCTCCGTCAACATTTGTTGCGTTTTTACTGCTTTCCGTTGTTTTGATTTCAACCGACAATTCAACTTAGGTAGCTAAATTATGTGAATGAATCTGGACAAAGCGTAATTTATGTGACATGTTGCATAAGTTAATTAAATTGTTAAATTCCGCATAAACACCTATTCACCCCCGCTCTAGGGGTCGTTTGGGTCGAATTATAGACTTTTCATATGTCTTTAGGCTTTCAAAAGCCTTTTGATGCTCTTCTTTCCAGATGAATTCGTCTTGATTTTTCAGCTTTAAAAGTGGCGAAAAAGCTTTAGTTCGCCTTGCACAGTTAGAAATAAAGCGTCTTAAAAAATTTACTTGACCTAGGAACCTTTGCAATTCTTTTTTATTGCTAAGTGGTTTGGCTTCTAAAATTGCTTTCGCTTTATTTTTATCAAGTTTATTCCCCCTTTTGTGTACTAAGAAACCAAGGAAGCTTCCTATATTAACGCCAAATGCACATTTTAAAGGATTCAATTTTAGTTTATATTGCTTCATTCGCTTAAATGAACTTCTCAATTGTTCAAAATGGTCCTCTTCTTTAATGGATTTAACCACTATATCATCTGCATACACCTCAACAAACTTGCCTATCACATCATGAAAAATCAAGTTCATTGCCCTTTGATAAGTCGCTCTTATATTTTTCAGGCCGAAAGGTATAACTACCTATTCAAAACATCCTAAAGATCCAGGGCACCTAAAGGCAGTTTTGTGTATATCTTTCTCAGCTATATAAATTTGATTGTATCCTGAATACCCATCCATGAAGGAATATATTTGGTTGGCGAGGTTGCGGCCTGAATGTTCTCCCATTATTTATTGACCTGAACTGCCTCTCAAAAGGCGGTCTCCTATAAAATGATGTACCTCGCCCTCTACCAGGTTGAGCGTTTGGAAAAAAACTAGGGCGATGGTGATGCTCCCATATCCCTAGTTTCTCTATAATTGCACTCACTTCTCTTTTATATCTTGCACACAGGACGTCTTCATCCTTTTTAGGCTCATTCCCTTTGATACGTTCAAAGACACTGGGGTGTGGCCCAGAGTTCTCTTCTCCATCATCTATAACCAACATAAATTTTGGCAACTTGTTTTTGAAATCAGTCGTCACCATGTTCACCCCAAGTGGCTGTGGAAAAGGGTTTTCATCCACTGTCATCCTCTTCTTATCATCGAACGTAATTCGTCCTGATTCAATGGCGTCCTATAACACATAGGAAAAAACCAAATAGTTGTTAGTCAAATGTGACCATGCATTATGCCACTTATAATATTTCTTACCCTTGATTTGTTCAGAGCTTGGCAATTTATTTTTATCGCTCAGCTTTATCTGCTTATCCTTATATAGTTTATCGAATATAAGATCAGCTTTGGTCACATCGAACGAGAACGTTCTAACCTTTTTGTTTTCATCTTTTATGGGCTCATACTTGCCCGATGATCTAAGCTTAACCATTATAGGAAAAGTATACGTGTTTCCTTTGATTAACTCGGCCAAACACATTTCGGTTTGATCGTAATACTCGTCATTAATAGTATGAACATCAAAATTTGTGTCTCTATAATAAGTCCCCTTACTAGAATTTTTCATTTGCACTTCTTCTCTTATTAATCATTCATACTTAATCACGTTTGCGCTCAATTGGAAAAGATCAGGAAATTCCCTGTCTTGGAATTTCTTTTTCAAATCAAAGCTCAGACAACTTTGAGCGATTTTGACAAAGTCCTTTTCGGGCAAAGGTACAAAACATTTACTTCTTGCTGTCTTGAACCTTTGAAGGAAACCTTCTACCCATTCGTTTGGCATTTGATGTAGGCTTGCCAAATCGGCCAAAGTAACTTCAGACTCAGTTTTATAAAATTGAATATGGAACAATTGCTCCAATTGTTGCCATGTTTGAACAGAGGTCGCTGGAAAATTGATGAACCAGGAGAAAGCTACTCATATTAATGAACTAGGGAACAACCTCATTTTATGATAGTCGGTTACTTCACCACTTTGCAGTGTGAATCGTCCTATGTGCTATAGAGTAGACATCTCTCCTAAACCGGTTAACAATGAGAATTCTAGCACTTTATACCCTCTAGGGCATGGATATGCTTGATCTATCCAATCAGGGTATTGCTTAGTGTAAGTCGGCCTAATGACAGGACGTACCCCAGAAGCCATTTGTTCCTGTACTATTTCCATAATTTGATTTCTCAACATGACGATGGGGTCATATGGAATTCCTACAGGTTGGTTGATCGGGTGATTTGCCTGAGGCCTGATGTTTGGTCTTGATTGGCAACAAAGTTGCCATAATTTGAGTCATTGTTACCATTAGCCTGAATATTTATTCCATCACTAACACGTGGGGTATTCTATCCATTATTTAGGACATTGTCTCTTACATTTAGGTTACCCCCAAGTTAGATGTACCATTACCACTATTCTGATTTGGCATCACACCATCCCCTAGTTTGAAGTAGACAGACCAAAAGGTGATTCTATCTCTTGATTTGGACTTAGGGCTGGGGAATTATGTCCTACAATTGTCCTAACTTGAAAGTGACTTGCAATAGGCATATCTGGCTAACAAATTTAGCCTACTAACTTATTCATTATTTCATTTAATGTTTTCAGTTGTTTGGCCATGTTGTCATAATGTGCATTCCCATTCTGGGTAAATTTTTCCATATTATGAACATTTCGTAAATTTACCTGTTCAACGACATCCTGTGTGAGTTCTCCAAGCAATGCACGCATGGTTCGAGGACTCAACTCTGTCATTGGTTCGTAACGACTATGACTGCTCTGACTCTGTCCCTCTGTTCGTGGAGAGCTTTACTGCTCCTCATATCGCTCTATCACAGATTGGACTCCTCTCTGACTTGCTGCTTCCTTATTAGATTTGTGAGGCATATTGTTTCACTTTTTGTATCCTCAACACCAAACACCAAGGTCCCACTGGACGTGCCAAATTGTTTCGCGCGGGTAGTCGCTAACAATTAAAAAAGGAATCAGACGATCGTGTAAGAAACAGACCTCTTGAGACGAAGTCTCAAAAAGGGGTGTTTTATTGGCGATGATTTACAATTGGAAATAAACCAAATGCCTCCAAGGGGCGCAAGCACACGAGTACTAAAAGAATTGTTTAAATTAAAATTACATATTCTCTGTTTGAGAGTGTTTGATTCGGGGTCCTCCTTCTCTATGTCTTCTCTTCCTTTTATATTCCCTTGATGATGTCTTCGTGATAAACCGTTTGGAAACTGCTTGATTGCTATATAACTACCCACTTTCTTTATGGTGGCTAACTCGTCGTGGAACTGCCGTTTCTAACTGTTGCCATTACTCTTCGTCGTTCAACCGCCTTCAACTGGGCTCCTTGAATCGTGGAATGTGATAAGATCACTCAATAACTGCTATTTTGGATGATCATAATGTTTTAGGCTTGCTAAGATCCTAGGCGATTCGAAAGTTTGGGCGAGAACAGGGTCATCGTTCTAGGCGACCGTAAGGTACTCCATTCGCTCAGGTTTTGGGCGTCTTGTAAGCTTGGACGATGATGTTACCGTGTTCTTGGGCTTCCACCGCATTTATCAATAATCATGTTTGCACCTTTATCCTGAATTCCTCAATTGGGCTTTACTCTTTGGACTATTTGATTTGGGCTGCGCTTTTATGTAATTTGTCATGGAACATGATTCGCTAGATTGCAGAAAATGCTTTTATAATGTTTCTTACTTTTCTGTCGCTAAAAACATGAGGCTGCTAATTCGGAAATCATCTTAATTCTGAGTGGTACAAATGAAATTGCCGAAATGCTATTAAATTTTTCATTTTACTGGCTCAAGGCAACATGAACATTGTACCCATTTGTGAACTACAAATCGAGGTTACATACTCATTTCGTGATTATTTTTTTTTCACATTACACGATAATCGACTCACCGCTGATGTGTACACACCATAAGCTAAAATTGTGCTATCTAACATATCGGAAGAGGTTAACATCTATTTCCTTGCTAATATGATAATATGATGGTTTCTAACTTCAGCAAAATAGATCGGACTATAACAATTTATACATTTCATAATGCATATTAGAATACTCTTACGATTGATTTCTTAATCTAATTTGGTTCTTGATTCATATGACAGATCTTTTATTTGATTTTTATTTTTCATTTTTAATGGATCAGGACTCCGTCAATGAATTCATAATAGGCAATGGAATGACATTTGGACTTCTATTACCTAGATGCAATTATGTGGATCTTGTTGAGATGAGATCTATCAAGATGAAAGTTGATAAAAGGTCTCCTCGCTTGAAAATTGATTACGACGCAGGTAGTAACATGACTCCATCAAGGATAACAAATGACAACACGGCTCTTTTCTACATGGTTTGATGTTGAAGTATGACACGAGAGCTTGTTTGGAGTAGGTTCTGGGTGATTTGGATGACACTTACAGTAAACTACTAATGTATTTTATGTGCACTTAATGACTTCAGCTTCGACAAAAGAGATACCTTTCATGCTCGTGTACTCCAATTATATGTACTCATGAATTATCATATGATCTTAAACTTGAACCAGATCTTTATTTCACACCTTTAGATTCCAAACATTCTAATTTGTAAATATATTCTTAATTCATCGACATCTTTTGTGAAGCAATAAATTGACTGCCTTGCTGAATATGTCTATATAAACCACTATAGAGCCTTGTGAAGGAGGAAAACGTGAAATTTTGAAGAACTTGCATAGCTACGTGATGAAACTGAAGATGCATGTATAGAAGTGGACATGAGAGATTTGTGATTTTCTAGATAAGGGGATTTTGATTTTGGTGGAATATGGTTACGTGGAATTGGAGATTGATAAGTGCGTTTTTGCACACTTATTTGGTCACAAAACATGACAATTGTTGATCAAAGTAGCTGAATTATGACTTAATTCTATGTAATTATGCTTTGTAGGACTATATTGATAAATGTGGTAGAAGTCAAAAGAAAAGAAACGAAAAAGGATAAAAAAAGGAAGGAAATCTAAAGTATGAGGACTAGATTGCAACATTTCAATAGTTGATTCAGATCAAAAAATGAAGATTAAAATGTTGCGAGTTCAATTGGATGTAATTAAAAGTTAAAGGGTTGAAAATGCAAGAGAAAGGGCTTGAAAGAATTAAGAATCGACTTCGAGGGCTAAAATACAACATTTGGGAGTTTTTTATAATTGAGCGACAGCCCAGTCATTTTAATTGGGGGACTGCTCAATGTCAAAAATTAATTACCGAGAAGAAAAAGTTGGCCTGGGTGACTACCCTTGTTTTGCCTAAGCAACAGCCCAGGCCAATCGCAGGGAAAAATTTCTAGTTTTCTATTTTGACTGAAATTCTTATGGAAGCAAATCTTTGGAGGTATTTAACAACCCTAGGGCCGTCTCTAACGATACACCACACATTATAACACATTCATAAGGATTTTAAAAGAGGAGAACAAGGCAAGAACGTGAAGATTGACATCAAGATGCAAGGATTCAATTCAAGATTTAAAGCGGTGATGTCTTTTCTTTATGATTTTGTTTTTTTTCTTTTTTTCCACCATATTAGGCTAGATTTTATGTACTAGGAGATAGATTAACCTTTTAATGTGATTTTTAATTCCTTATTTCATATTTTTGACATTAAACCATGTTTGATTATTTTGAATGGTTTATATGCATTTAGTTTCTTCCAAAATTAAGGGCCCGTAATTGTGTGAGTTTGGGTGACTCATTTCTTGCATTCGAGAGAAGGGGAATAGGTTCGACGAGGTGTAAATCATCGTAGAGTCCAATAGGAGATAGAAATATACTGCTATGCTCTGCGTGAATCTTTAAGTGTTCACAAAACTACATGCATTCTTATATATTTGCACCCGTCATAGAGATATAGGCTGGTGGTATTTGAGAGTAGGTTTAGCATTACTCGAAAAAGAATATTAGATAGATTTAGGAGCATTGATTTTTCAAAATTTCATTGTATTGTCAACTTGTGAAATTAAGGTTAAATTGAACATTACTTGGGAATTCGTGATCTTGGTACACTATACAATCATTGAATACATTAAATTGCGTTTTCAGCATTTAATAGCATTTTAGTTCATTTAAGCACCAATTTGCATTTTGTTAATTATGTGCATAATTAATTGCATAATTAGCTTAGGAGGCTTTGTTTGAGTTAGAGAAAGCTTGAGTTTGAGTCATTTGATATAAACAACTTGTAATTAGCTCCTCAATCCTTAGGGTTAGGGAGTAATTAGGTTACAAAATCACTTGTTAAAATTTATTTTCGATTAAGGCCTGAATAAATAACATTGAACTAAATCAATCTCTGTGGGACGACATCCGAACTCAATTTTTCAATGTATTATTTGTCACGAACCGTACACTTGCAGATACAAATCCAAAGAATAATTTCGTGGCAGGGGTTTTTCTTAGGAGAAAGACTAGGATTTTGGAATTTGGAACATTAACAGAATATATTAGATTGGGGCTTGTTTGGTGGAGCAACAGGAGATGTCAACAAAATCAATTTATATATGGTTGTTTATTATTTTTCGTTTGTAAAATGAAGCAATAATAGTATTAAAAAAGTTGGAATTTATTTTATGAATTATTAATTTAAAATGACTATTAAGTGTAATTTCCTCTAAAAATGCAGTTGTCAACTTTTGACCTTCAACTGATGATCTATTGAGGAATTTGGTCCCACAATGCCACCTCCATCCGTTTATAATTTTGTTTCAGTTAATTTATTATGTAGTAATAATCATTATATTATTTAAAAGTATTTTAAATATTTTGCTTATATTAAGAACAAATAATATAATTTATGGTAAATAGCAAAAAACGGCCATATTATTTACATATTTTGCACAAAACAACTTTCTCCTTTCATTTTGGTGCAATCCCCTCAACTCAAGCAAATGCTTTGAAAAGTAACCATGCCGTCCATTTTCTACCATTAAATCTTTGTATATTGACAAATTTACCATCATTTTTAAATAAACAAAAAAATTGATAAAGCAAAAAATTTTAATTGTGCAAAAGAATTCCTATTAAAACAATAAAATACTAAAATTTTAAAAATAAAATCTCTCTTTCTTCTCCAACCAACTCCACCTACCCTGATTTTAACCCTCTTCCACTACCACGAACTCCTCCTCTCAGTAGTCTCAAGAAAACTATGATTGTACACGCACAATTCAATTGTCCACGGCAATTTCGATGTACTTCTTATCTTGCGCACACAAAAATATTCCTGAAACTCTTGGATTAAGCTATTGTCATAAAATGTTGACATCCTAGTTGACACATGTATTGGTGGCAGAAAATGATTGAATGTAAGAGCTGATTTTTTTTTTTTTTTTTTTTAAAAAATTACAATCAATTGCGCTCTTTAATGTTTCTCGTTCCTATGAGGAGCATTGTGGGGGGAAAGGATGGCTATAGTCTTGGAAGCAATTAAAAAATAAGGAAAATTGTAGCGTTTGTTACTAACCTTATTAAATTGTCACTACAGGGTCTCTAAAATTTCAAAAAGTTCAAGTTGGTTCTCCATATTGTTTAAAAGATTGATGATAATTTATCTTCCTTGAAAATTAAAGATTTCAAGACGGATAGCTCTATGTGAATATATTTTATGCGGATGGAATTGAAATGGTTTATCCTTAAAGTCCATCACATGTCATGGCCTAGAGTAATAAAAAAAGGGTATGATTTCATTTTTCAAAGAAAGATGCATTTTTAAGATTGGAAATGCATAACGCAATTTCCCGGAGAAATAAAGATGTAAAGACAAATTGCTCCATGGGAATATACATTATCATTAAATCTTTCAGTATGAATAAAATCAAAATGGTCAATGTCTAAAGCCGTTCACATATCACGATCTAGATTCAAGTAATAAAAAATAGATTGATTTCATTTTTCAATGGAGGACGTGTTTTTAAGATTTAGAGTGCATATAATCGTGATAATGATTTTGCTAAGATCAACTGTAAAAAATAAATTATAAAAGTAATGAGCAACTGGAAAATGCACTATAAACTATTATGAACTCATTAGAATAAAAGGAAGCGTTGCTCTTATTTTATTTCACTTGATCATTTGTTCTTTTCAATGTTTATTGTTCCTAGAAGGAACATTGTGGATAAAAAGAAAATGGATATGGTCTTGGAAGCAATAATATATGAGGAAAATTGCAGTGTTGATCACCAACCTTAATAAATTGTTACTACTGGGTCTCCAAAATATCAAAAAGTTCAAATTGATTCTCAACATTTAAATTTTGTAACATTGATTAAAACGTTGGAAACAAAGTTGTGACATGATAAATGTTGGGTTTTTGTAATTTCCCTAAAAAAAATAAAATAAATAATAATAATGATGATGATGATGATGATGATGAAGATGAAGTAAAGACAAGTTGCTATATGTTAGTGCATGTGATTATGAAATATTTTTGTAAGAGAATTGAATCAAAATAATCCATGTTTAAAGTTATTCACATGCTAGGGCCAAGATTCATGTAATAAAAAAGCTACAATAAGTTTAATTTTTCAATGAAATGCATTTTTTTGGGATAACGATGTGGTTATGGTCAACTATACAAAATATAATTATAAAAATAATAAACAGTATATTTATATATATATACACTGACGGGAATATATTAATGTAACAAGAATTAACAATAATTACGTTTACACGTATAATATACTTCATTGGTTAGTTTGTCGATTAAGATAAAACAACAAGCATATTATTATTTTAAAGAATAATAATGTTTTGGCTTCTAAAGTTGCTTTCTCATCCTTCATATTTCAAATATTTTAGAAAATTTTACTATTCAAACGAACAAGTGGTAGCTATTGAGTATTCAACAATATAAATTAAAACATTTTATTGAAGGTTTAGAATTATTACAATTGGGTCACAATGTCAATTGGTCTCTTTAATGTTCTTGCTCCTATAAGGAACATTGTGGGGGGGGGGAAAAAAAAAATGCTGTAGTCTTGGAAGCAATGCAATTTCCCTAAAAAAATAAAGATTTAAAGGTGGATAGCTCTATGTGAATATATGTGATTATGAAATTTTTCGACGAGAACAGAATTGTAATGGTCAATGCTCAAAATAAGTTACATGTCATGGCCTAGATTCAAGTAAAGGAAAAAAAAATAAAAAATAAAAAAAATAACCATGATTTCATTTCACAATGAAGACTTATTTTTGAGATTTGAAATGCATAATGTAATCTCCCAAAGAAATAAAGATGTAATGACAAATTGCACCATGCAAATACACGTGATCATTGAATCTTTCGGTATGAACAAAATCAAAATGGTCAATGTCCGAAGTGGTTCACATGTCATGATCTAGATTCAAGTAATATAAAATACATTGGTTTCATTTTTCAATTGAGGACGTGTTTTTCAGATTTAGAGTGTATATAATCGTGATAATGATTTTGCTAAGATCAATTGTAAAGAATTAAATTATAAAAGTAATAAGAAACTGGAAAATGCACTAATAATCTATTGAGAACTCATTAGAAGAAAAGGAAGCATTGCTCTTATTTTATTTCATTTGGTCATTTGTTCTTTTCAATTTTTATTGTTCTTAAAAGGAACATTGTGGATACAAAGAAAATGGCTATGGTCTTGGAAGCAATAATATATAAGGAAAATTGCAGTGTTGATCACTAACCTTAATAAATTGTTACTACTGGGTCTACAAAATTTAAAAAATTTCAAATTGATTTGAGACATTTAATTTTGTAGCATTGATTAAAACGTTGGAAACAAAGTTGTGACAAGTGATATATGTTGGGATCATTTTTGTAATTTCCCTGAAAACAAATGAAAAAAGATGTAAAGACAAATTGCTATATGTTAGTGCATGTGATTACGAAGTTTTTCAATAAGAATTGAATTAAAATAATCCATGTTTGAAGTTATTCACATGCTGATAATAATTTTATTTTTTCGATGAAATGCATATTTAAATTTCGTTCTTCCTAGGACGTACGATTTAAAAAAAAAAGAAAAAAAGTTATTTTTATGTATGTCATGACAATTAAATAATTTATGTATTCAAAAAAGAATCCACATTGATGGGCCTTCCACAATCCATTCACATGAGTTCACTCACTGACAGAATACATTAATGTAACAAGAATTAAAAATAATTACGTTGACATGTATAATATATTTCACAGGTTAATTTGTCCATTCAGATGAAACAATAAGCATATTATTATTTTAAAGAATAATAATGTTTTGGCTTCTGAAGTTGCTTTCTCATTCTTCATATTCAAATATTTTAGAAAATTTACTATTCAAACGAACAAGTGATAGATATATAGTATTCAACAATATAAATTAAAATATTTTATTAAAGGTTTAGGATTATTACAATTGGGTCAAAATGTCAATTGTTCTCTTTAATAAGGAACATTGTGGGGGGAAAAAAAAACTGGGAGCAGTGCAATTTCCCTGCGAATATATGTGATTATGAAATTTTTTCGATAAGAAGGGAATTGTAATGGTCAATGCATAAAGTCAGTTACATGTCATGGCCTAGATTCAAGTATTATGCCAGCATGGATGAAACTACCGGGATTACCTTTGGATTTTTGAAATCCAAAAGCATTGGAAAGATCGCATCAAAGATTGGAAATCTTATTTGTACAGACAAGCTCGCAACTATCAAAAGTGGATTATCTTACGCTCAAGTGCTCGTGAAAGTTGATATGTCAAAAGAGTTGGTGAGAACCGTTGAAATGATTTTACCAATGGGGAAGTTGAGAGTGCAACAAATAATATATGAGCATGAGCCCAAATTTTGTGGGATTTGTAAAATGTTTGGGCACAAGACGGATATACACAGTGATTATTAACCAGGGCGGGGACTCAAATAAACAGATTGTGGAGCCTAATACACTGTGAAATCAGTATGGGATGAATGGACAGATTGTTGACAGTTTCCAGCACAGTCAGAATCGGCAGCATAGTCTGGGAAAAATGGACAAATTGCGGTAAATTTGATGCAGGCATGTTCTGTTGAACAGGTACATATACAACAGATTGATGCAAAGCAAAGGCAACTTAATGAATTAGTTGACGAACCATTTGTTGAGTTTATCAACAGGAAAAAGGTAGTGCATAGAGGACCGAATAATCATGGACAAAATGGCCAGCATGTTGCTGGGGAAAATGGCCAGAATACTGGTGGAGAATCAATGCAAGAAAACAGGGATGTGCTGGAATATCCCTTTGTCGAGGACGCTAGCAAAAAGAAAGGAATGAATAAGTCCAATGGCCATGATCAAGAGGAATGGCGGCAACATGCAATGAAAAGCTCAAAGGCAAGACAGATGATCTATGTACTACTATAGTCAAGAAAGATAAAAAGAGGATAACCCTCTCTTGATATCTAAATAATTCAGTGAGAAGGGGATCATCCTACATTTACATAGTGATTCAATACCCCAGATTCTAGTTTAGACTAGATAAGGTTGCAGTAACTTTTGAAACTTCATGGTTGGACTCGGTTTGAGTCTATTGCTTTCGATCATTTGATATTATGTAATGCTTGATATTTATGTCCGGGCTTCCCCAGAGTAGTTGTACCCATTTTTTGATCAATACAAATTTATTTACAGGATAAAAAAAGAAAAAGAAAAAAAAAAGGAACTATAATTTCATTTTTCAATGAAGAGTCATTTTTGAGGTTTAAAATGCATAATGCAATTTCCCCGAGAAATAAAGATGTAATGACAAATTGTCCCATGTGAATACACATGATCATTAAATCTTTTAGTATGAATAAAATTAAAATGGTCAATGTCTAAAGCCGTTCACATATCACGATCTACATTCAAGTAATAAAAAATAGACTGATTTCATTTTTCAATAGAGGACGTGCTTTTAAGATTTAGAGTGCATATAATCGTGATAATGATTTTGCTAAGATCAACTGTAAAAATGAAATTCATATAAAAGTGGTAATTATTTAGTTAAGGTCAATTGTAAAAAATATAAATTATCAAAGTAATGAGCCAAAATGAACATATAATCTACTGAGAATTCATTAGAAGAAAAGGGAGCATAGCTCATTTGTTCTCTTCAATGTTTATTGTTCCCAGAAGGAACATCGTGGACAAAAAATTTAAAACGTGGCTATCGTCTTGGAAGCAATAAAAATTAAGGAAAACTGAAGTGTTGGATTCCAACCTTAATAAACTGTCACCATTGGGTTTTCTCCATAATTTCAAAGAGTTCAAGTTGGTTCTCCACATTAATTCTGTTGCATTGGTTAAAAGATTGGAAACAATATTGTAACAAGTTATAAAGGTTGGAGATTATCTATGCAATTTCCCTAAGAAATAAAGATGTAAAGACAAAATTGCTCCATGAGAATACACATGATTATCAATCATTTCAATATGAACGAAATCAAAATGGTCAATGTCTAAAGTCATTCACATGTCGTGATCTAGATTCAAGTAATAAAAATACCATGATTTCATTTTTCAATGAAGGATATGTTTTTGAGATTTGGCGTTCATATAAATATGATAATGATTTAGTTAAGGTCAATTGAAATAAATTATAAAGTAATGAGTACAGAAAAATGCACCTATAATCTGTTGAGAACTCATTAGAAGAAAAGGAGGCATTGCTCTTTATTTTAATTCGTTTGATCAAAATCCCTTTTTTTTTTTTTTTTCTTTTTAAAGGTTTATTGGTCTTAAAAGTAACATTGTGGATAAAAAGAAAATGGCTGTCGTCTTGGAAGCAATAAAATATAAGGAAAATTGCATTGTCGATCACCAACCTTAATAAATTGTTACTACTGGGTTATCAAAATTTCAAAAGTTCAAATTGATTCTCTACATTTAATTTTGCTGCACTGATTGAAAGGTTGGGAGCAAAGTTTGTTACTAGTGATAAATGTTGGGATTATTTTGTAATTTCCATGTGAGAATGCATGTGATTATGGAATTTTATTTATTTATTTATTTATTTATTTTTATAAGAATTGAATCAAAATAATCAATGTAAGAAGTTATTCACATGCTAGAACCAGATTAAAGTAATAAAAAAATACAATAATTTTATTTTTCCAATAAAATACGTATTTTTGAGATTCAAATTACATAAAAATGGGATAACGATTTCGCTAAGGTCTAAATATAATTATAAAAATAATAAACAAATGAGAAATGCCCCTATAATCTGTCAAGAATTTATTTAGAAGAAAAAGAAACGTGGCTCTTATTAATTTTATTTAAATTTCCTTCTTCCTAGGATGTACGATTAAAAAAAAAAAATGATTATTATGTAGGTCACAACAATTAAATAATTAATATAATCGAAAAAGAATCCACATTGTTGGGCGTGCAACTAAATTTGCAAGTCATTCACATGGGCTCACTCACTGGCATGAATATATTAATAACAAAGAATTAATAATGATTACGTTGAAATTTTCGATTAAGATAAAACAATTGACAACGTTATTATTTTAAAGAATAATAATAAGAATTAATAATAATTACGTTGACACTAATAGTATATTTAATTGGTGAATTTGTCGGTTAGCAATCTTAGGATACAACATTGACCACATTATTATTTTAAAGAATAATAATGTCTTAGCTTTGAAAATTCCTTTCTCATTCTTCATATTCAAATATTTTAGAAAAATTATGATTCAAATGAAGAAGGGATAGCCATGTAGTATTCAACAATATAAATGAAAATATTTTATTAAAGGTTTAATATTCAAACGAAATGTATGATTTTGATATATAGGTAAAATTCATGTACTATTCGCAAAACTAAAATGTTAAATGTGTGGCACATGATCGCCATGTAGTCACTCTAATATCATGTGGATTATTATGTTACTTTTGACCAACAAAAGTTAATTTTTGTATGGATAGGACACAAGTTTCTGACTTTGGCATCGACTATCTAACTCGCATAATGGAGTTGTGATGTACTTAATTGAATTAAATAATTAATCCAAAAGTTTAAGTACATTGGATCTAAGAACCTAGATCATAAAAAAAAATTCTCACGGTATCTTTCTGTTTCATTATTTTTATTTTATTTATTTACTTATTTATTCAATCCGTTACAAGTTGCCCACAGATGCAAGTTGAGTTGGCTCGCATTGATGTCATGATTAGCTCTTTTTTTTTTTTTTTTTTTTTTTTTTTTTTTTT
>NW_019250508.1:97750-168883 GCF_002742605.1 Olea europaea var. sylvestris
TTATTATTGGGTTTTTTTTTTTTTTTTTTTTTTTGGTAGTTCTTCCTAGGAGGACTACTTTTATATATTCGGGACAAAATACAGACAACTATTGCCCTGAAACAAATAAAAAAAAAAAAAAAAAATGTTTTGAATCTGAACCGTATCACCTGTCACAACTTAGTCTTCAGCATTTCATTTTGTTGCACATTTTCAAAGGTTGGGGACTAAGTTGTGATAAGTACTAAATGTTGAAGAGTAATTCTAAATTTTTTTTTATAAAGCATGTGATTATGAAATTTGTGCCAGTATGAAATAAAAAAAGTGATTGTTCCAAACCATTCACATGCTAACGCCACGAATCATACCCATATTCCCATCAGTCATCACAACTAAATTGAGTAAACAATTGAATCTAGTTTTTAATTTAAACTCACAAATTTCGTTTCCTTTTTCTAATAATTTTTAGTGATAGTATTTATATTTTAACATGGAATTTTAGAATAATATTTATGATTTGTCTTATATAATATATTTTATTATTACTTTGTTAAGCCTTTGTTTTAAACTGAATCAAATCAAAGGAAGTGGTTTGAATTAGTTTAGTTTAGAAATTGTAATGATTAGGTTTGGTTTGGAAGTTGTTTGATTTGAAAATTTATCACTAATAGAGACTAGTACCTAGACAAACCCACGATCATTATGTTGGATATGAATTATTTTATCCATTTTCTCCTAAAGAACTTTTACTCCAACAGCAACATTTTTTCCATCTCTGGCCAACTCAGCCTGTATATTTATCTGAAAGTATCCCAAAAATTAAGCTCTCAAATTCTTCCAATTTATTCTCATACGAATACTTCTGGATTGGATTCCACCGGTGAACGACCTTTTTGCCTTGTTGAACTGATTATTGAGCGTCTCTGCTCTTTCTTTTCAGCAGTTTGAGAGTTTGTTCAGCTTCACTATGTCCTTTACAAGTGGCTTGCCTACGTGGAAGACAACTTGCATTAGAAGATCAAAAGCTACCCCTCTGAACAAATCCGCCAATTGTGCGTAGAATGGAGCCCTGATTGAAATTTGTTATGGGAATTGACAAGAAGGAAATACTGATCAAAGAGAAATTTAATCAAGAAGAAAGAATATGCTTAAAACATGTAGCAGTTTATATATTCTTCCGTTACAGCATGTTTGCTTAAGCTTAAAAGTGGATCATAATTACTTATATTTTTTACGCTTAGCCAAACATATTTAGTACACTAACTACCATTTATTTTGGTAGAGATTCTTTAAAATTCTTTTTCTCATAACTTATTTTTAAACAGATGCTAAACTTAAAAAAAAAAAACAGATCCAGTTTGTTTTAGAGTGATTCTTTAAAATTAATTTTCTCTAGACTATTCTAAACACACATTCTTTCAATAAGATAATTTTGCACGTCTATTAATAATTTTTTCCTACATCTACATCAAACAGGCTCCAAGTGTAGTTTGTTTTGTGCCAGTCGGGTAAACCTAATTGATTTTATATTTGAACTGTGATATTATTTTATTAGATTATAATTTTTAAATATAAAAATAGTTTTGCAATTTTTAAATATAAAAATATATTTTTATTAATTTTCACAATGATCCATGTCAATATAATAAAATTTATAAAAGTGAAAAATAACATAAATATACTTGACCCCAGTGGATTACGAGGAAAACAACGAAGAGATTTAGGGAAAAGAAGTACATCTAAACCGTCATTAAAAGGGGGATGGTAAAAGCTAGGTTGTCCACCTATAAACTTTGTTCATCTAAGCTTAAAAGTTACTGATAAACTCTTTTTTTCTTTTAGTAAAAGTCAAACATTATTTTCGATCACACAGTCATAAATATTACCCATTTATTATCCGACATATCTTGGAACCTTATACATTCCTCCTAAGAAAATTTTCTAGTAATTCTACCTGAAGAGATGCTTAATCTCTTGAGAAGTCATTAAAGGAAAATACATGGTACTTAATTGTAACCCAAGAATATTAATTACAATGGGCAACTTGCTTGATTTCATGTAAGGGAAAATATCAAACACACCCCTAAGCTTCGTTACAGTATAAGATATATCTCCTTACATTTGAAAATGCAATAACTTCTTTTATTATTGAGTATTATATAAAAATAAAACTAAATAAAAGATGTGAAGGAAGAAGTAAATCTTTATCATCGATAAAGGAATAATAAAAACTAGGCAGTGCGCCTTAATATGTGCTCAGCTAAGCTAAAAATTTATTTAAAAGTCCATTTTTATATATGATCAAAGTCAAACATTAATTTAAATGACACATTCAAATTACTATTCCTTTATTACCCATATTTATTGTGAGACTCAATATTACTCCTAAAACTTTCTAATAAGCTTTCCCGAACATATGCATAATCTCTCAAGTAAATTGAAAGAAAGACATGATATTTAATCGGAATCGTAGAATTAGTTATATATTGGACAACTTGCTTGTATTTTACGTAAGAGACAATATGAGACACACTCCTAAGCTTCATAACAATATGAGAACCATCTCTTTACGTTTGAAGATTACACTAACATTCTTTAGTTGTTGCTTTGAGTATTAGATTCCCCATTTGACCACTCTTAGCCATGACTCATTTAAAATGAATTTGTAAGCTAAAGATTAGTTTTCTATTATTAGTTGTAGTTAATTTGCTAAAAAGCATATAAATTGACACGTTACAAATAGATTTTGTTTAACATAGTTTATTTTTCAATCGCATAAAATTACTTATTTTCTTTTACAGTAATACTCTTCTACATATATATCTTTAGATATATTTTTCATACATATAAATAGTATTTAATTTAAGAAACTAAAAATTTAAAGAGAAAATTTCCTAGACATCCTTTAGATTTATGACATTATTAGATACACCCAATACGTTTATAAAAATCACATTAACCTCTTGTATTTCTAGTTTTGAGCATAACATTCACCATTTAACCATTTTTTGAACTATATCTCATCTAAAATGAAATACGTCAAACGGTATGATGAGCTAAAGAACATGTTTTCTAATGTTAATTGTAGTTAATTTACTGAAAGATGATAATAGTTCTTTGAATTTTTCAACAACGAGACCACAAATTTGAACAGAAGATTGTGTCTCGAGGGTCTTCATCCAGTCGTAGAGGTTCTATTGTTGTTGACACACTAAAAGTGCAGCCCAAATCAAATAGTCCAAAGAGCGAAGCCCAATTGGGAAGTTCGGGATAAAGGTCCAAACAGGATTATTGATGAATGTAGTGGAAGCCCACGAACACAGTAACATCATCACCCAAGCTTGCAAGACGCCCAGAATCTGAGCGAATGGAGTACCTTACGGTCGCTCAGAGCGATGACCCCGTTCTCACACAAATCTTCGAATCGCCCATGATCTTAGCAAACATAAAATATTATGATTATCCAGAATAGCAGTTATTGAGTAATTTTATCACATTCCATGATTCAAGGAGCCCAATTGAAGGCGGTTGAATGACAAAGAGTAATGGCAGCAGTTAGAGACGGCAGTTCCATGACAAGTTAGCTACCATAAAGAAAGTGGGTAGTTATAAAACAATCAAGCAGTTTCCAAGTTGTTTGTTACGAGGAAATCATCAAGGGAATATAAAAAGGAAGAGAAGACATTGAGAAAGGGACTTCGAATCAAACACTCTCAAATAGAGAATATTATAATTTTAATTTCTTAGCTTAAATTTAAACACTTTTTTTAGTACTCGTGTGCTTGCGCCCCTTGGAGACATTCTGTTTATTTCTAATTGTAAATCATCGCCAATAAAACACCCCTTTTTGGGACTTTGTCTCAAGAGGTCTATTCCTTACACAATCGTCTGATCCCTTTTTTAATTGTTAGCGACTACTCGAGCGAAACAATTTGGCGCGCCCGGTGGGACTTTGGTGTTTGGTGTTGAGGATACAAAAAGTGAAACAATAAGCCTCACAAATCTGATAAGGAAGCAGCAAGTTAGGGAGGAGTCCAGTCTGTGATCGAGCCATATGAGGAGCAGCAAAGCTCTCCATGAACAGAGGGACATAGTCAGAGCAGTCACAGTCGTTACGAACCAATGATAGAGTTGAGTCCTCGAACGATGCGTGCATTGCTTGGAGAACTCACACAGGATGTCGTTGAACAGGTAAATCTACGAAATGTTCATAATATGGAAAGATTTACCCATAATGGGATTGCACATTATGACAACATGGCCAAACAACTGAATACATTAAATGAAATAATGAATAAATTAGTAGGCCAAATTTTTCAGCCAATTGTATCTATTGCAAGTCACTTTCAAGCTAGGACAATTGTAGGACATAATTCTCCAGTCCTAAGTCCAAATCAAGGGATAGAACCACCTTTTGGTCCGTCTAGTTCAAATCAGGGGGATGGTGTAATGTCAAATCAGAATAGTGGTAATGGTACATTTAACTTGGGGGGTAACCTAAAAGTAAGAGACAATGTCCTAAATAATGGACAGAATATCCCACGTGTTAATGATGGAATAAATATTCAGGCTAATGGTAACAATGACCCAAATCATGGCAACTTTGTTGCCAACCAAGAACCAAACATCAGGTAAATCAACCGATCAACCAACATGTAGGAATTCCATATGACCCCAACGTCATGTTGAGAAATCAAATTATGGAAATAGTATAGGATCAAATGGCTTTTGGGGTATGTCCTGTCATTAGGTCGACTTACACAAAGCCATATCCTGATTGGGTAGACCAAGCATATCCATGGCCTAGAAGGTATAAAGTGCCAGAATTCTCATTATTTACTAGTTTAGGAGAGATGTCTACTCTAGAACACATAGGACAATTCACACTGCAAAGTGGTAAAGTAATCGACTACCATAAAATGAGGTTGTTCCCTAGTTCATTAATAGGAGTAGCTTTCTCTTGATTCATCAATTTGCCAGCGAACTCTGTTCAAACATGGCAACAATTGGAGCAATTGTTCCATGCTCAGTTTTATAAGACTGAGTCTGAAGTTACTTTGACCGATTTGACGAATCTACGTCAAATGCCAAACGAATGGGCAGAAGGTTTCCTTCAAAGGTTCAAGACAGCAAGAAGTAAATGTTTTGTACCTTTGCCCGAAAAGGAGTTTGTCAAAATCGCTCAAAGTTGTCTAAACTTTGATTTGAAAAAAAAAAATTCCATGACAGGGAATTTTCTGATCTTTTCCAATTGAGCGCAAACGTGATTAGGTATGAACGATTAATAAGAGAAGAAGAGCAAATGAAAAATTCTAGCAAGGGAACTTATTATAGAGACCCAAATTTTGATGTTCATACCATTAATGACGAGTATTACGATCAAACCGAAATGTGTTTGGCCGAATTAATCAAAGGAGACGCGTACTTGTCCTATAATGGCTAAGCTTAGATCGTTAGGCAAGGATGAGCCTATAAAAGATGAAAACAAAAAGGCTAGAATGTTCTCGTTCAATGTAACCAAAGTTGACCTTATATTTGATAAACTATATAAGGATAAGCAGATAAAGTTGAGCGATAAACATAAGTTGTCAAGCCCTGAACAAATCAAGGGTAAAAAATATTGTAAGTGACATAATGCATGGTCACATTTGACTAACAATAGTTTGGTTTTTCGACATGTGTTACAAGACGCCATTGAATCAGGACGAATTACGTTCGAGGATAAGAAGAAGATGGCAGTGGATGAAAACCATTTTCCACAGCCACTTGGGGTGAATATGGTGACGACTGGTTTCAAAAATAAGTTACCAAAATTCAAGTTGGTTATAGACGATGAAGAGGAGGACCCTGGGCCACACCCCAGTGTCTTTGAACGTATCAAAGGGAAGGAGCCTAAAAAGGATAAAGATGTCCTGTGTGCAAGATGTAAAGGAGAAGTGAGTGCAAATACAGAGAAACCAGGGATATGGCAATATCACCATCGCCCTAGTTTTTTCCCAAACGCTCAGCCTGTTAGAGGGCGAGGTACATCATTCTATAGGGGACCACCTTTTGAGATGTAGTTCAGGTCAATAAATAATGGGAGAGCATTCAGGCCGCAACCTCGCCAACCAAATGTATGACATTCATTCCAGTATAATGTAGAAAGGATGATACCCTTCAACGAGATGACTAAAATCTAACAAAGGCGTTTCCAACAGAATTATAGATGAATGATAAGGCAACAACAGGGAGTGTCACGTCCTAAAGCGCCTAAACTACTCGAGGTAGCCAATCAAAATATTCTCGAAGACAGTGAAGAGACTGGTACAGGTGAATCGATGGAAAAATTGCCAGAGAGTTCTTCTGGGAGATCGAAGTTTGAGCGAGACAGGAAGGATGAAGAAGATTCAGATCAACCCCTTACTATTCAGTTCGGTGCGTTACCTCCTGTCATGGCTAATAACTATTTACTAGCCAATGAGTTCAAGAATAAAGAGAAAGAAGAAGAAAAAAGGGAGGATAACGAAGAAGAAGCATGTGTGATGGAATGTGAAGAAGGCCAAACTTCTAGAGGGGCCTACAATGATGAAGAGGATGATGGTATGATGGACATCGAAGAGAAAGTTAACCTGGAAGCAGAAAGAAGAAAGAAAGGAGTATCGCGCAATACCCTATTGAAGCAACTACATAGAGAAGGTGTTCGTGAAGTGGTTTTGTTGGGAGAACCATCTGGGCGTTCTTTCGATTATTATGTGTTGTATGGGACACCCAAGAGAAAAAGGAGAGTACCTCGCTCTGAAAAGTATAGGTCACCTCCAAGAATATTGCCTCCTCCCATAGGTTGGGTAACCGAAGAAAAAGTATTAGAAAACAATAAAAAGGAAATTCAGGAAGCAGAAGCTCAATGCGACATACTGTACATTGACTTATCACAAAAGGATAATTCAACAGAGAACAAGTAGGAAGTGGAAATAGATGCTGCCGAAAAGATTATTTTTAAGAAACCAGCCACGAAGTTAACTAAACACTTGAGGCCATTGTACGTTAAGGCTTTAGTTAACGATATACCTGTGGCGAAAGTACTTATCGATAATGGAGAAGATATAAGCACCATTCTATCTAGGATGATGAGGAAATTTGCAAAGACAAAAAGTGACATGATTCCAACAGAAGTCATCCTTACAAGTTTCAATGGAGGAGTAACTTCAGTGAAAGGGGTTATGCCATTTGACATAACTGTAGGGACAACTACTAGGACCATAGTATTCTTCATAATAGATGGTCCTACTAGTTACAATGTGTTATTAGGAAGGGATTGGATACACGGAAGTCGCTGCATACCTTCATCGCTCCATCAATACCTGGTTTTCTAGAATGACAAGGGTGAAGCAGAAGTGGTGCAGGCAGATCATAGACCTTTTGTCGCAGAAGCAAATTCAGTGGAAAGGATCATGTACGAAGGAAATTACGGACCTATCAGAGTAGTCCAAGATGGAAAAGAAACTCAAATTGCTGCACAAAAGGAAGAGCCATTTTTAGTAGATGCACTTATTGAAATGTTTAGTCAAATGAGGCTAAACATAGTCCCCCTAGAAGAGCCAGTAATTGGCAAAAAAGTAATCAAGGAGTTTTAAATGAGTTGTAAGCAACAAAGGCAAATGGTCGATGTTCATGCCTTCAAAGTCAAATTAATGGCTTTCAATAAAGAATGTAAATGCAAGATGAAAGACGAAGTAGCCTTGAAAACATTGAGAGACAAATTGGCAGTGTTCGAGTTTGAACAAAGTATTGGCCGAGAAGTCAACAAGGTGGATAGTTTAGAAGAAGAAGTGCCTATAAGGGAAATGGACGAGGAAGTGATGAGGATCACCAAGTCTGGATACGCTCAAGCACAAGACCCTCTGATCAAAGTGAATATTGGCAATGAAGGGAAAGATCGCCCAACATTCGTCAGCCAGATGTTCGATCAAGAGGTTAGTGATAAACTAATCGCTTTATTAAAGGAATATGAGGATTATTTTGCTTGGGAATATGAACATATACCTGGTTTAGATAGAGATTTGGTGGAATATAGATTGCCAACCAAGCCAAATTTTAAACCTTATAAGCAACCTCCTAGGCACTTTGCTCCTAATGTACTTCCTGAGATTAAGAAAGAAATAGAGCGATTATTAAAAGCAGGCTTTATTAGAATAGCTAGATATGTCGAGTGGTTATCCAATATCATGCCAGTACTAAAAAGAATGGTAAATTAAGGGTGCGCATAGACTTTAGGAACCTAAACGTAGCCACACCCAAAGATGAATATCCAATGCCTACAGTAGATTCTTTAGTAAACTCGACTGCCGAACACATAATATATTCCTGCATGGATGGGTATTCAGGATATAATCAAATTTATATAGCTGAGTAAGATATACACAAAACTGCCTTTAGATGCCCTGGATCTCTAGGATGTTTTGAATGGGTAGTTATGCCTTTCGGCCTGAAAAATGCAGGAACGACTTATCAAAGGGCAATGACCTTGATTTTTCATTAAATGATAGGCAATTTTGTTAAGGTGTATATAGATGATATAGTGGTCAAATCCATTAAAGAAGAGGACCATTTTGAACAATTGAGATGTTCATTTGAGCGAATGAAGCAATATAAACTAAAATTGAATCGCTTGAAATGTGCATTTGGTGTTAATGCAGGAAACTTCCCTGATTTCTTAGTACACAAAAGGGAGATTGAACTTGATAAAAATAAAGCGAATGCCATTTTAGAGGTCAAACCACCTAGCAATAAAAAAGAACAGCAAAGGTTTCTAGGCTAAGTAAACTTTTTAAGATGCTTTATTTCTAACTGTGCAGGATGAACTAAAGCTTTGTCGCCGCTTTTAATGCTGAAAAATCAGGACGAATTCATCTAGAAAGAAGAGCATCAAAAGGCTTTTGAAAGCCTAAAAACATATTTATCAAGTGCACCAGTGTTGGTGTCACCAATCCAAGGACGGCCAATGAAAGTGTATATATCGGTTGAACAAGAATCAATAGCTGGAATGGTCGCACAAGAAGACCAATTTGGTGAAGAAATGGCGATTTACTACTTGAGTAGACGGTTAACAAAATGTGAATGTAATTACTCTGCCATTGAAAAATTATGTCTTGCATTGTATTTCACATGTACGAAATTAAGGGCTTATTTATGATCCGTAACCGTTTATTTGATTTCGAGAATAAATTTGGTTAAGTATATGTTCTCTCGCCCTATTTTACACCAAAGGGTAGACCTTTGGATTTTAGCATTATCAGAATTCGAAATACAATACATATCCCAAAAGGCAATAAAAAATCAGGCTTTAGCTAACTTTCTGGCCGATTATCCATGCCTTGACATGCTTGAAGAAATTGAATTAGAAATCGATTCATTCGAATTAAAACCTTGGATTTTATATTTCGATAGGTCAAAAACCTCTAAAGGTGCAAGAATAGGAGTAGCATTGATAAATCCTTTAGGGATTTGTTACAAGTTCGTATTCACTTTGGATAGGATGTGCACCAACAATCAAGCCGAATATGAAGCCTTAATCGTGGGCTTAGAATTAATGATAGATATGGAGATAAAGAATGTGATTGTTAGAGGCGATTCTCACTTGATAATTCACCAATTGATTGGCAATTTTAAGTGCCAAAGTGATTCCATTATAAGTCAATATGAAATTGCCCAAGAATTGTTGGAAGAATTCGACCAAGTAGAGCTTCAATGTGTTAATAGGATATATAATGACATAGCAAATGAGTTGGCCCAGATGGCCTCAGGGTATTCAAAGGCTTTAAATTGGAAATCTACTTGTGAATATGGAGTAATATTGCCCTAGTCCAAAGAAGGGCGAGAAGGATTGAAATTCATTGCATACAAGATGGAGATGCAATAGATTGGAGGGCAGAGATTAAAAAGTTCCTTAAAGAACCTAATAAATGAGGTAGTAGAAAAATGAAGTTCCGTTTGCTAAACTATACATTGATAGATGAAGAATTGTTTAAGAAACACTCTGATGGTATATTACTAAAATGTGTAAGTTTGCAAGAAGTCAGAACAATCATGGCTGAAGTGCATGAAGGGATATGTGAAGCTCATCAAGCTGGCCAAAAGATGAGATGGTTAATTACTAGGAATGGATATTTTTGGCCCAAGATGGGAGAATCATGTGTTCAATATGCGAAGAGTTGTCTAGCGTGCCAAAAGCATGGTCCAATACAAAAGGCGCCAGCAAGAGAGATAGCACCCATTATCAAACCCTGATCGTTTAAGGATTGGGCGATAGACCTGATAGAGAAGATTTATCCCCCATCATCCAAGTAATATACCTTTGTTATAGTTGCAACTGATTTTTTCACTAAGTGGGTAGAAGCGATACCTTTAAAGGAGATCACCCAAAAGAGTGTCATAGAATTTATCCGTGATCATATTATTTATAGATTTGGGATTCCACAAACTTTGATGATAGATCACAGAACTTCTTTGCATGGAGATCAAGTAAAGAAATTCTTGAGCGAGTTTGAAGTTAAGTTAGTGAACTCCACACCATATTACGCTCAATCCAACGGACAGGCAGAATCTTCTAATAAAATTCTAAAAAATATCATAAGGAAAATGATAGATGAAACTCCCAGAAATTGGCACGAATGTCTAAACAAGGCCTTATGTGCTTATAGGACGTCGTCTCGATCAAGTACCAAAGTTACTCCTTTCCAACTTACTTATGGACAGGAGGCCGTTTTGCCTATGGAAATCAATGTGCAATCAATCAGAGTATGTTTGCAACATAAGTTAAGTGATAGTGAGTATACCTAATTACTAGTTCAAAACTTATTGGAGTTGGACGAATTAAAGTTGGACGTTCTAGATAGATTACAAGTTCAAAAACAAAGGATGGCAAAGTTTTATAATAAAAAATTTATAGCCAAGTCATTTAGCCTGGGCAAATTGGTTTGGAAAATAATACTCCCTTTGGATAGCAAGGATCCAAAGTATGGCAAGTGGTCACCCAATTGGGAAGGGCCATATAAAGTAAATAGTGTGTTGTCTAATGGAGCTTATCATTTAGAAGATTTAGATGGCACCAAGCACATGAGGTTCATTAATGGCAAATATTTAAAAAAGTATGTTCTTTCCTCATGGGAAAGTGAACAAATAAAAGCGTAATCAATATAATTGCGTTAAACGATTGTAGATAAATAAGGCAAGAATGAAATACGTTTAAATAAATTTCATTGTTATCAAATATTCATTACAAATTGTGAGATACAAAATATTAAATGCTCTATGAGCTACAATTGAGAGCAAACTAATTTATCGGTCGATCGCCAAGTAAGGGGATGAACCGGCCTTGATCGCCGTTCTGATCGCACTACTGTAAGGGCAGGCAGAGAGGCCGAGAAGCACTCTCAACAAGCAAAAAGAAAAATAAGTACCCTGCAAAGAAAAATGCCAACATTGAGGACTTTCACTACAATAAATGAAGCGAAAATGAAAGTGAGGCAAAAGGTTACCTCATCAGCAATTTTGGAAAGTTCAGGCATATCACCAGTTGGCCCCACCACCTGTGGGGACTTCCCCTTATTTGGGCGAGAAGACTCTGCCACAATAGGCAAGCCCATGAGAGCCTCTGCAAACCCTACCCAGGACCCGCTGGTGCTTCAAGACTTACAGTTCGCTTGAAAGACTAGTTGTCACATAGAGAGAGAGAGAGAGTTTTGAACATATTTAAGATGGCAGAAGTGATCCTTCACGTATATGACGTTAAAAATAATAATTCCGGCAAATGCAACCCTAAATTTCGCCATCGTTCAACTCAACAACGCCTGTAAACAGGGCCTCTCTATCGGTGGCGTCTTTCATTCGGCCGTCCAGGTTTATGGCCACGAGGAGTGGGGATATCGGCTGTGCGATGCTCCGGTGTTTACACCTGTCCCGCCGGCAAAAACACGATGTATACATACCGTGAAAGGATAGTTCTCGGAAGAACAAGTTGCTCCTCTGGCAAGGTGAGTCAGATCCTAAAAGAACTTAGCCAGGAGTGGCCGGGAAATAAGTTCGATCTGCTGGCGAAAAACGGTAACCATTTCTGCAATGTGTTGTTGCAGAGGCTGGGAGTGCCAAAGCTTCCGGCATGGATAAATAGGTTTGCTGATGTCGGAGATATTGCCTGTGAAACATCACAAATACTGCAAAAAACCAAGAAGGAAATGGTAACTGCCGGAAAGGAGGCTTATAAGAATGCCATCGATGCGGCTTTTAAGGCTCCCAAGTCTCTTCTTGGTTTAAGCAAAGGTGCTCGAGTTCGAACAGAACGATTCAAACCAAAGTTCTTTGATGGAAGAATTGCCGGACCAGATGAAGAAGCCAGCAAGAAATAAACATCAGGGGCCAGAACATAACCGGCTATGACCATATAGAATGATGGCTTAGTCATGTCTTCATGTGTGTACGTGTTCGTGTCAGTGTTTGATGTGCTATTTTCCTTTTATCTCCTACCTATTCTCTTACTTTGTGTGAGTTGTAATGCATTATCTTATCAATGTCATTTTAGCTTGTCGCCTTCTTCTCTCCCCAATCTGTTGATGATAGTTTTCTTGGACCAACATTTTTCACCAAGTCAAATGCTCGATAAACCGCTACATTAGCAGCACATAAGAATTATGTTGGCCTAAGATTAAACCGGTTAAGTGTTTTTTCCTTAACTATTTGTTGAGAAAGAAAAGATGATGGGTTTCTAGTATTATGTTGGCCGAAAAATGCACTTCAATTAAAGAATGTAAAGATTTTTAAGAGTGCTAACCCCAGTTTTGCCTTAATTCGAGGTAGTTTTTTAGAGTGAAAAATGGATCTTAACTATTTCAATCTTTAAGAATTCTCTCAACTCTTTTCTCTTCTTTTTAACTATTTTTCAATTGTGTAAATGACTATTTATGGACAAGTTTTGGGAACTTTATGGTCATTTTTATGGGTCAACATTGTATTATCATTATGTTGAAAGTCATAATTAAATCCAAGTTCAAATATTTTCATTGTGTTTTAGGGACATTTTTCATGCATTTCATTAAGTGCACACCTTGATTTATATTACTGACAATTATGTTTATGGCGTCAGGTTATTGTCACTAAAATGCATCCATGTCCGAGGCTTCCAACTAATCCTGTAATCTCACGGTGTGGGTGATGCCTCTGAATGTTCATTCGTCAAGTGTTTTCGGGTCTACGTCCCTTTCCTATGGAAAACCTTGATGACCAAGGCATGAGTATGGTTTGTTTCACTTTGGCGGCACAAGTGCTTGTGCAGGGTGGCGTGGACTGCAATGGGAGCTTCTATAGTTGACATAGAGCACATGTGGACAATAATTATTTTAGCAGGTATCAGTAATTAAATATTGTCCTGTTAAAATTTTGTCACCAAAATACAATTGGACAAAAAGTGAAGAATGACGAAGAGTAAGGCTAATCCCCTTATGATTCATAACTATGACTTTTATATGCTCTATTTTGGGTGTCCGTCACACCAAGAGTATGTCACGTTAAAATATTACTAAAAAATCTTGTAGAAAAAATCATAGCGAAAGAGAAAGAGTACATATAATACCTTTTGATAAGGCCATAAAAGTAGTCTCATTAACAATATTACTAGGAAAATCTAAATTTAAAAAATAAAAATAAATTAAATTAAATTATGAGTAGGTTATAACCAAATGTTCAAGATGCATATCACGTTTCATACATTGCCATGCTAACAAGATTTCGATTTACTATTGAATCCACCAATGGAGAGTTATCTATTTTAAAAAGTCTTCGTAAAAATCATTATATTAAGAGATCATTCATTATGGTCGACAATTTTTCCTATTTCCTTTTGAATAAGTACTGTTGGCTTTAAGCTTTAAGCTTTAAGCTTTAAGCTTTAAGATATTAGTACTGTAGGTCAAAAAACTTCATGTTTTCATAGTAAATTCAATTTTGCCTGGACTATGTCACTTTATATAGCTAATATTTTTTACATCTAACGACTGATGAATTTTCTTATATATCATCGTTATCATTCAAATACAAAGTGCTACATCATTTACAAAATGCTACATCATTTACAAATTATTTTCTTTAACTTTTTTTTTTCCAATTCTATTTATTTATGCATTGCGACGTAATAATTGATAAATTTTTATTTTCAAGATTTCAGGTACCTCAATCTCTTATGAAATTTTACTACTCATTATGTCTATATATTTTTCGAGAGTATAAGCATTTTAAATGGGACCATCTTTACTATTTACTCCATTTTTATTTAGAGAATTTTTATCTTTACATAAATCTACCAAATATGATGTCAGTGAATTGTTATTTAAGATTGAGATTTGGATAATCTTGTAGGTCAATTAATGTATCTTGCAATTAAGTATCTTTAGAACTTCTTACGTCTATTGCATGTGTGATGATACAAGTAACAGAATATGATGTGTTGACATCAAAAATTGTATAGATTATTCTTGAGCTAATTTTAAGAAAAATGACCCTTTTATTGAAATGGAGAGCTCAATTATACAATGAGTGTGCATGGAAGTCTTAGCCTATCTTTAAAGGGGAACATTTCTGACTATTTATAAAGGGCTTGGCCGAAACAATGTCATTTCAATCAAATCAGCCACTTGTGCTGGACTCGAACCACCAGCCGCTGACATTTCCCTTGATTGGTTAATGAGGCCGATAGCCATCACATCACTGTTCCCTTCAGGTAATGATGGACTGCAAAAGATAGGGAAGCCAAGGTGGCTGATTGGTGGATGTAGGCGGTGCTGACGTCACCTTCTACAAGTGTGTGACTGAAGGAGTTATGTGACAAGATATAAGGAATCTGCAATTATTATGTCTTTTAAGATTACGATGGCAGTATGACTGAGTTGATCTTCCATGGCCGATCTCACACGTGCACGAGGTGGGGCCTACAAGCTACAATTATGAGATCGAAGGTCGGTGGTTAACAAATACCCCTACATCAGTTCTACTTTATAGGAATCGGAGAGAGAGGAGGTTGGGTCTCATGAGGGTAGTGAGGAGAATAGCTCAGAGGAGTGGGGGACATGCTCGTATAGATCAATTGTCACGGGAGATATGTTAGCGAGTTGGAGGGCTAAATACGATATTCCGAACTTGGTGATAATGATAATCCCTGAGCCATCTAATTGAGCTAACTCTCCCCTCGTGGGATGCTTCACTCTAAATTCGGCTATCTTGTATGTTAGGCTTAGATTGCCCTTTTCTAGAGTCGTTCCTCTCCTTCTGGGGTATAACTCCTACTCAACTATGCTCCAACAAGTGGCGAACCCTAATTGCCACCCCTGATTCTGTGGAATAGGTCAAGAAATCTTAAGCTGAGTGTAGAACAATTTAACTCCCTTTTCACATTCAAGGAGGATGAGAAGAACTCCGGATGGTGGTATACCAGCATTAGGCCAAGGACAGGTGGTTCTTTAGTGCTGGATACCTCCTACTCCATCAAGAAGTGGAAGGAGAAATTCTTTTATGTGTCTAGGAAGTGGCAGTTTCACCCTATCAAAGCAAATTAGGATGATGTCATCCCCACCCTCTACCATTCTTTGAGTAATTATTGTCTTTTGATGCTTAGACCGGAGTAATTGGTGGAGTAATACTAAGTTTTTCTTTGTTTTGCAGATTATAAGAAAGCGACTTTAACTAAGGACACTCAAAGATGAGTTGAGGAAATTAGGGCCTTGCCGAGGAAACCGAGGTCATGTAAATACATTATCTCAATTCCCAATCTCTTCCAAACGGGTTTAATCCATACGAGGATCCCAGGTCTGTTCGTGGTGAAAGCATCTACCTCTATCCTAGTCGATTTAGGTGAGGGTTAGACTAGTTTTCTTGAAGGTCAATTCTTTATAGGAATGCTAAATGTCATATCGACTTGTGTTTTTAGCTCAGGATGCAGAGATGTTGGGATATAAAGCAGCCAAGGTAGCCACTGCAGCAAAGACAAAGAAAATGGAGGCACCAGTTCGACCTGAGCCCACTTGGAAGAGGTGGAAAAGGCTCCATCTCTAAAACGAAACCGATCTGGGATGCCGACTCCGGTCATGAGCCATGAAGCTGCCCTCTTGAAGAATCCGAATTCCCTTCCTACAGCCCCCTCGGCTGAAGTATCCCCACTTCCATCCTTATCTCCGCCAATCATACACATTATCACCACTGCCAACTCGAGCAGGATACCAAAACGGTGCCCTGACCTACAATGACCGAGCTTGGAAAGTTTGGTGGGACACCATCTTGAAATCTTTTTAGACTTCCTCTGAGCTCTGTCTCTGTCGAGGAAAACCACGGCTACATTTGCCTTGTCTCTTTGGGACTTAGCTATCCTTCTTACTAGAAGCTGGGATGAGAGGGAGCAAGGGTATTTGCCCGAGATGCCACTTGGGGAGCCCATTGTGACTGTACAACTCCACAGCCATCATTATGTCCTTTATATGTCGGCAGTGGCGGATAAGGTAATTAGTTCAGATAGTTTGATTTTTAGGAATTGTTACCTGGCTACTTAGTCATGATTCCTTTCTTTTTGACATTGCATCAACTGAAAGCTGAGCTAGATAAGCTATTAGAAGCCAAGGATCAAGCCTTGGGCCTTTACAAGAGCATGGAGGAAGAACGAGTCCAGTTTATGGCCAAGGAAAATGAATATGAGGACAAGTTCAACAAGATGGGCATGGAGCTAGACTTAAGTTTGTCCTCTGAACTTAAGCTTCAGGAAGAAATTGAAGCATTAAGGATCTGGGGAGAGAAGGCCAATCAGAGGGCTAAGGTAGAGAAGAGGAAGGCTAAGAGAAGCGAGCTCACTTTGAAGAAGCCATTAAGAAGGTAGAGAAAGTGAATGAGAGAGACAAGGCTACGATTCAAAGGGCTGAGGATACAGAGGCTAAGGTTGCTAAAGCTACGAAAACTTGGAGGGAGTCCCCTCGAGTTTGACGCCTTAGCTTAGGACACTTATGTTGTGGCCTTGGAAGAGCCCATCAAGCATGTTCATAGGGAATGTCGGACTTTAATGCAGCTTTCCTTGAGGAGGCTCTTGAAGAGCAAAAAAAGAATTGTAGAGGCTCTCCGAGGCTGTAGTGGTTCTGTTGTCTCCTGCAGATGAAGAAGCTGAGCCCAATACCTTAGTTCCCAAGGACCCCCGGCTCCTTAGGATGCCCACATTTTTGGGGCTTATGTATTTTGTATTTTGTCTTTGGTGGATGATGTTTTCCCGAACTTGTGATGGTTAATAGTTTTTTATCAATATGAATGAACTTTATCTTTTCATCATAAAGTGTGTTATTGGTAATATGTGTGAGCTCAGTGGTTGAAGAGATAGTTTTTCCAAGTATCGTATCATATGTACTTCTAGGTCATCTTACTTTCGAGGTAAGACTTGGAAGGTTTTCTCCGTAGCTCATACAACCTTAGTTTGGCCTACAGGGCTATGAGGAATTTCTTAGGAGAAATTTGTCAAAGTGTCGCATTAAATAGTTCCTTAGTTTAGCGTGTATAGGAGCTGGGGCTTTGAAAGTTTCCTTAAAGAGGAGTTTCGTCTAAGTGTCGTAGCACTTACGACTTTAGCTCAACCTGCGTACGGGGCAGGGTTTTGAAAGATTCCTTAAAGAGGAATTTCGTCAAAGTGTCGTAGCATTTACGACTTTAGCTCAGCCTGCACAAAAGCAGGGCTTTGAAGAATTTCTTAGGAGGAATTTCATCTAAGTATCGTAACACTTACAACCTTAGCTCGACCTATACAAGAGCGGGGCTTTGAAGAATTCCTTTATAGGACATCTTCATCAATTCAGTTGTGTGCATGATATTTAAATTAATTAGCCGCTTTTATTAATACAGTCGATACCACGATTGGGTTCACATGTTACAGGGGGCTTTTCATGCTTAATGATAATATTGCCTTAGGTGTTCGGCATTCTAGGGTGGGGCAAAGGCCTTCCGCCCAAGTACTCTAGTTCATAAGCTCCCTTTAGTAGGACCCTCAATATCGCATAGGGTTCTTCCCAATTGGGACCCAGATCCGGGTTCCCTTGTGGTGAGGAAAACTCTTCTCAAGACTAGGGATCCTATTTCGAACTCCTGTTTTCGTACTTTTTGATTGTAATACATGGCGTTATGCTGTTTGTAGACAGTGTTTCTGAGCTGGACGTTAGTTCTTTTTTCCTCCACTGGGCCCAGTTCTCCGTGAAGAGCCATTTGATTCTCTTCTTCGCTATAGGCAGTTGTGCGGAATGATGGAATCCCAATCTCTAATGGGATTACGACCTCTACACTGAAAGCTAGTAAGAACGGGGTTTCACTCGTGCTTGTTCTGGTAGTGATGCGGTATGACCATAATACACTAGGGAGTTCTTCAGCCCATCCTCCTTTGAGCACATCATGTTTTACATTCAACATGTGTTTGATAATCTTGTTAATGGCCTCAACTTGGCTATCGGCTTGTGGGTGATTTATTGTGGAGAAGTGTTTCTTGATACCGAACCCTCGCAAAAATTTGTAAGATGGGCATTGTCAAACTGTTTCCCGTTGTTAGTGACGATCGAATGAGGAATGCCGAATCGACATATGATGGACTTCCATATAAAGTCGGTTGGTCTTTATTTTGTGATTCTAACAAGTGGTTCCATCTCAGGCCATTTAGTGAAGTAATCCACTACTACGATTGCGAACTTCACCCCCTCCTCACTCGGGGGCATAGGTCCAATCAAATCGACTCCCCATTTTGAAAAAGGCCAGGGGTAACCACTGGGTTTAGCTCGCATGGTGGTGTCCTAATGATAAGAACGAAGCACTAGCATTTGTCATATTTCCTTAGAACTTCGAGGGCATCTCGCTTTATTGTGGGCCAAAAGTATCGACATACAATTTTTTAAGCTAGGGATTGTCCACTGGAATGGTTTCTGCACGTTATCTCATGTACGTCTCATAAGCATGTTGTGCTTCTTCTTCATTCAAGCATCTCAGAAGGGAGTTAGAGTATCCCCTTTGTAGAGGATTTCAACAATCAGGGTATACCCGACCGACCTAGTCCAAAGTCTTCTTGCTTTGGTCGGATCTTTGGGGCATTCTCCTATTCTAAGGTGTGAGATGATTTCATCCATCTAGGTCAGCTTATGGTCTATCATCATGAGAGTCACCTCGGCTTGTTCGATAGCATGCCTTGATATTCTTCCTACATGAATGCTATAAAACTTTTCGATCCCTTCACTAGTGGCCAAACGAGCTAAAGCATCGGTGTGGTTGTTCTAGGATCGGGAAATCTTCTTGATTTGAATAGTTTTGAAATTTTTTAGTTCTCTTCTGACAACTTGGAGGTAACCATCCATCCTTTCTTCTTTGGCCTAGTACGTTCCATTGATCTGGTTGACTACCAGTTAGGAGTCACTGTACAGGATCAGGCTGGGGATCACCAACCCAACTATTATCCTTACTCTAGCAATGAGGGCTTTGTTATTCAAAGCTTTGAAAAAATCAAAAGGTTGGGCTTCATAGAATAGTCATCGATCTAGACTATTTAAGATAATTTCTGCCCCGACTTGTCTCCTATTGATGAACCGTCAACAAAAAGTTCCCAAGGGGCCTCTGGTAGTGATTCCTTTCTGGGTTCATTGCTAAATTCCACAACGAAGTCTACGAGGGCTTGACCATTAATAGAGGTACGGGGCCTCATCTTATGTCAAATTGTTTGAGCTCTATTGCCCATCTGACCATTCTTCCGGATGTGTCTAGCTTCTGCAAGGTTTGCCTTGGTGGAGAATTGGTAAAGACGTCCACCGAGTGCTCTAAAAAGTAAGGCCTCAGTTTCCGAGTTGCTATAACCAACACATAGCTAGGGCTTTCATGTCGATGATGGCTTATATTTTTTTCGGATTCGCCTCAATTCCCCGATTGTTAACCATGTAGCCCAAGAATTTTCCCAAGCTAGCGCCAAAGGCACATTTTCTTGGATTTAGTTTCATCTCATACTTCATTAAGATATCAAACATTTCTGATAGATGTTGACAATGTTTCCTAGCCATGTGCTCTTGACTAACATATCGTCAACATAAACTTCCATGGTTTTCTTGATCTTCTGGGAAAACTTGGAGTTGACTAGGCGTTGATAAGTGGCTCCAGCATTTTTTAGACCAAACGGCATTATCCTATAGCAGTAAAGACATCGATCAGTGACAAACGAGGTGTTTTCCTAGTCTAGTCCGTACATCAATATCTTATTGTACCCGAAGTATGGATCCATAAAGCTAAGTAACTCGTATCCAGCAGTAGCATCTACCATTTAATCGATCCTCAGGAGAAGAAAGCTGTCCTTTGGGTATGCTTTGTTGAGGTCGATGAAATGTCTGCACACCATCCACTCTCTATTGTTTTCTTTACGAGGACCAAATTTGCAATCCGCTGGAGATATTTTGCCTCTCACATGAACTCGTTGTGTAGTAGCTTCTGTACCTCCATGTTAAGTACTTCATATCATTCTAGGTTCAGAGGGCGGCATTTTTGTTACTTTGGCCGAACTGTGGGATTGACATGTAGCATGTGGCAAGCAACTCAGGGATCAATCCTCTTCATGTCTTCATGGCTCCAAGCAAAAACGTCAAAGTTCCGCCCAAGGAATTCTATTATTTTTTCTCGAATTTGGGGCTATAGCTCAGCCCTATCCTGAGTTCCTTCGTCAAGTCATCGTTGCAAACCTGTGTTTTCTCCAATTCTTCCACGGGTTCTCCTCTTTCAATCTTTACGCACAGATCAAGCGAGCTGAGTTCAGGTTCCGATGTGTAAGCCATGTACTTTCCTGGAGGAGTGCGTTGATTACTATGATAGGCTTTCAATTGGCATCCTTCAGCAAGTTCCCTATTTCCCTTGATCTTATCTACACCATGAGGCATGTGAAATTTGATTGAGTAGTGGTATAAGGATACCACGGCTCTTAGGCTAAATATCAAAGGTTGTCCCATAATTGTGTCGTATGGGATAGGGTATCGAATGCCACAAATTCAGTAGTCGATTTGGTTTGCCAGGATGCTATACTAGCCTCAACGGTGAGCTTGATTGACCCTTTAGCCGTGGTCAGTGCTCCGAGGACCGTATTAGAATATGGTCGTAAGAAGTTCGCTGGTATGCCGATCCGCTTAATGGTGTTGGTGAAAAGAATGTTGATGGCACTCCTAGTGTCAACTAAGACTTTTGGGATGAACACCCCTGCTACAAGCACCGAGACTACTAGGACCCTGGGATAAGGATGGGGATCGGCTTCCTTTTCATCGAAGGATAACTAATCATCTATGGGTTTATTGAAGTGCTTTTCAGTGATTCTAATCTTAGAGAGATTGGTGACAATAGACCTCTTTAGCCTAGATTCTCTGGCTCGTACATCTTGTCTGTTGTTTAACATGTTGACCTAGGGCTTGGGTAAGTCGACATTGCACGCACTAGCCTCAGCCTGATCTCCTCGAATGATTCGAATTCCATAGGGAGTGGAGACCTTCATGCAGTAGTGATAGATTTATGTGGCGACCTTGAGCTCGTGTAATATGGGTCATCCTAATATGGCATTGTAATTGGAAGGCAAGTCGACTACTACGAAGTTGGCCAGAATCGTCCTTTGATGAAGTGCTTTACCCAGCTCTACAATATCTGACCTCGGGTTTCGATAGGATATCCAGAGAACCCTTGTAGTCTTCTGGTGTACGGCTGGAGATAACGCTCTGATATCTCTAACTGCTTCAATGTTCGAGAGTATAGTACATTAATCGAGCTCCCGTTGTCCACCAATATCCTATGCACCTTCACCCCGACCACTAGCATGGTGATCACCAGGGCATCACTCTGGTCCTGAAGGATCCATTGGGAATCCCCTTCCGTGAACCAAAACCATTCGGGTTCTGTGCTAATTTGAGGATTTTGCCTTATATAGTTTGGCATGATTCAAGCGTCTTGGGCTTGTCTACGCCTTGCGCTCTTGGACCCTTCAATGTATTGATTTCCTCCAACCATCATCATGATCTCGGCTCGTGAAGGAAGGATTACGATTAGGAATGGTCTGTTGAGCTCGTGGAACGGATCCTTGTTGCGAAGGCTGCTGCGGCTAAGGTCGGTCTGTCTCCTTTGTTTGGCAACAAACTCCTGCAAACACCTCCTACAAATTAGGGATTCAACTTCTTCTCTTAGCTCTCGACAATTGTCAGTATCATGTCTGGCCATTCTGTGATACTGGCAATATCGCCCTTTGTAGTTTCCCACCTGCCCGTTGCTCTGGGCTGGCGACCTGCGAAAGTCTTCTTTATCGTTAGTTTTCATATATACTTCTTCTAAGGTGGCTTTCAAAGGGTGATATTCCTAGAATCTATATGGATGAGTCTTAAGGCGATCCCTATTTCTCCCGTCCTTTCTTCTTTCGGACTGAGAATTTTTGTCTGACTTTTTCTCTTTCACTACACTGCTAAAGTCGAGATCACACCTAGCTTTCCCTTGATCAGAGGCTATCTCTTCTGCACTTATGTATTTTTTAGCTCAATTCACCAAGAACTTGTGGTATGTTCTTGGTCCATCCTCATGTACTGACCACCAAAATCTTGTTCTAGGCTTAGTCCAGAGAGTACGGCCATAAGTGCGGCATCATCGAATATTTTTTCCACTTCCGTGGACTGTTTTTGGAATTTGCTTAGATAGCTTTCCAGCGTTTCACTTTTCCCCTGTTAATGCTCACCAATCGTTCTTTAGGAATGGTCTTGACCTTGGAGCCCATGAACTGGGCTAGAAACGTGGTGGCTAGGTCGTTACAGTTCTTTACCGACCTCTGATGCAGTCTTTTGAACTATCTTTGGGCTTTGTCTCCCAAGGTCAGGGAAAAGCCCGGCACACGATGGCATCAACTGCCCCTTGTAGCTCCATCAACGAAGTGTACTTGTCTAGGTGGCTTGGGGGATCTCCTTCTCCTTCATATGCAATCATCTAGGAAATTTTCAATTTCTATGGCAATGGTTGGACAAGAACGTCTTTAGTAAAGGAGGAATGTCGCTTAGTGGAATAGTCTTCAGTTCTACCTTTGTTTTTGGCCTCTAGGTCGATGATGCGCCTTTTTAGAGCGCTTATTTCAGGTTTCACCTGCTCTAAGGGATGCTTTAGGTCGGGTTCAACGTACCCTTGCGTGGAGGTTAGTGAGTGCTGAGTACCCAACCTATCAAACATGCTGCCAGCTCTTCTGACAGCTGGCTCGGTTGTGGAGGCTTGGGTTCTAACTTGGTCAGTTTGGCTTTTGGAGGATTTTCGTCTAGAAAGGAGGAGGGCCCTCCTGGTGGGAGGCCGTCTGGCCCTTGTCTTTGCTGGAGATTCCACCTCAGTATTTGGCGGGGATAAGTGAGCTTGATTTCATTCCAATCGGCCAACTGCATTTGTCAGCTTTTCTAGGGTATCCTTCATAGCGGTCGCTCATCCTATTTTGATCTTGGCATCTTGGAAAACTATGCGGGGTATTAGTCTCATGGGGAAGGGTATGAGACTGATTTCATGAAGTAGAGCTATGATTCATAGCTTTTGTCTAGATCGTGTTTTTGTAGGAAACGAAAAAATGGGGCTATTATTTACAATAGGAGCCCTCCTTCTAGCGCCAAACTATTGACGTAAAAAATTGTATAGACTATTCTTGAGCCAACTTTAAGAAAAATGACCTCTTTTTATTGAAAATGACGAGCTCAATTATACAATGTGCGTGCATGGAAGGCTTAGCCTGTCTTTAAAAGGGAACATTTCTAACTATTTATAAGAGGCTTGGCGGAAATGACGTCATTGCAATCAAATCAACCACTTGTACCAAACTCGGACCACCAGCATCAATCTTTCCCTTGATTGGTTAAAAGACTGATAGCCATTACGTCACTGCTCCCTTCCGGTAATGATGGACTACAAAAGATAGGGGAGCCAAAGTAGCTGATTGGTGGATATATGTGGTGTTGACGTCACCTTCTATAAGTGTGTGCGACTGAAGGGGTGATGTTACAGGATATAAGGAATCTGCAATCATTATGTCTTTTGAGATTACGGAGGCAGTATGATCAAGCTAATCTTCCATGGCCAATCTCACACGCGCACGAGGTGGGGCTTGTGAGCTACAATTATGAGACCGAAGGTCAGTGGTCAACATGATGCATTTCATTCATTCTTTTTCGGCTATTTAATTAGTCCGCCTAATGCGGAGAAAATTGTCTTATTAAACGATTGTCGAAAAATCTTGTTGTGAAGTATCGCCTGCTAAGGTTCAAGATATTTAATAGCCAAAATAATCAAAACAAAGATACATTATCAATATTTTTAAGGTTCTTTTTACTGCACGCCGATGAAGCGGCCTAACAAATATTGTACTATCACAAATCGTTACGTGAAAATGTGAGTCTCATGTCCATAAGTCAACTTTAATGGGAGAATTTTGATATTGTCATAATCCATCCAATGTTGGTACATGTTAAATAGTCTTCCCTTAACAGAAATGAGAATGAACTATTATACTCTAATAGTCCTAGACGATCTACATGAAGAGTAAATGAGCCCATAAAGCTTACCCTTAATATGTCTAAGATATATTTGAATTCAATCTCAACTTTAGCTATTGATGATCTAATGAACAGTTTTCCCTCATAACAAACATTACATAAGAACTCATTGGATCGAAGAATTTATTTAATTCTTCGATTAATAGTTATTCAAAATTCTCAATAATTTTTGCATCATTATTGATTTGACATAGTCTAACTAATCATAGCGAATTATATTTTTTTTTTTTTCAAGATATTGAAACTCTAATTATATATAGTAACTATAGCTGCATATTAAAAATTGCGATGTAAATATTTGAAACAATGCAAGTTTCTTTTTTTAATATGTGGGGAGCAAATAATTAGTGTATTAAATTTTATTCATCAACATAATATAATATTGGCTCCTCCAGAATCATCATTAGATTCGTAGAACTTGATATTATTTTGACATTAATCTGTATAGTTCTTTCTTTTTCCTCGTATAGTCATAAAAATTAAAACAGAATTTACACATAAGGTACCAAAAATAGGTGAAAATAAATATTCTAGTGCCACTCAGCTTCTTAGGCAGAAAGTAAATAATTTTGTATCAAAGTAACGCAAATATGCAATGAGCAATTCATTACGTGTACTATGTTTTAGTTTGACAGCCATTAAAAAGAGGTTTTTTTATTTGGGAAAATGAGTTTTGGAATAATGATTTTTTGGAAAATGTGTGGTTAATAAGAAAAATTTTAGGTTTACATGTAAAATATTTTATTGTGTGAATGTGTGGTTGAAAATAAGTTTAAGAAAGAGAAAAAATTGATCTAATGATAGACAAACATGGGCTTAGAGCTCTTAATTTAAATTAAAAGTTACTAGTTCAACCCTAAAATCACCTAGAGAGGGTGAATAGGTGAAAACTGTGGAATTAAAACGATCAATTAACAACAAGAAGTCACTTATTAATTGTTCTAGAAGTTTAGTCAATCGAGTCAATTTATCATATGTTGAACTGCCATAATTTGTAATATGAAAGCAATAAAGAACACAAAAATTGTTGACAGAGAAACCCAACTGGGTAAAAGTTCCAGTATCAAGTTAGTATCCTCCACTATAGACAATAATGAACTTATAGTGCGATCCAGCCTAAAAAACACACTAGACTCCCTGATCTATTTCATGCAATCTTCAAGACCTATTGTAACGTGTTTCACTCAAACCTGCTTCCAATCTTCTAGAATTGTCTATCTTCAGTGGATTACTAAGAATATCTTACTCTTGTACTTTTCCTATGCTTTCGATCCAATCTCCCTCAATCTTCAGCAACCTCAGAATGATATAGAGAAAGTATCTTCTTGTATATGTATTAGAAGTGGGTGTTTTTGATTACGTGAATTTGATGATTTCCCAAAATTGTGGTTGTGTGAACTCAAGAATCAAATGATTAATCTAAGGCTTGATTTTGTTCTGGAATCTTTGAATGGTGTTATGAAGGAGAAATATGATGAACCACCACACCAAAAACATGTTAAGGCTTGAATATATATATAGTAGAAGGCAATTAGGTAGTATAGACCGAATAAAACACTTGAAAAATGTGAACTATGATTTTACATGTAACACTGTTGATAAGTGCATTTTAAACACTTATTTTGACCACAAAGCATGGATAATTGTTGATAAATATGTTAAAATATGGCTTAATTCTACATAAATTATATTTTATAGGACAACATCGATGAATAAGGTGGAATCTAGGAAAAACATGCGAAAAGGTCCAAAATAAAAGAAAATCAAAGTTCAAGGCCAAAGTGCAAATAGCCAATAGATGACCTGGAATGCAAAATGAAGATATAAAATATTTGAAAGCCAATTCATGGAAGACATGAAGTATTGGAAGAAGAAGAAATGAGAAAATAGGTCAAAAAAGAGAAAATGGAATTTTGGAATTAAAATGCAAATATTGGAAGTTCAGCAACACTATGCGATGCTATAGTGTTAATTCCTATGCGGTTGTATACTTATTTTCTGCAAGTTTTAAGGCCAAAATCCATTAAACTATGCTATAGAATTGATTTGTATTCGCAAAAAATCTGCTTTCCTTTTTTGATCAAGATTCTTATGGAAACTAATCTTGGGATATTTTTTAAAGCCCTAGGTGTAATTGTTATGCTCTAGGTCCAATCAATTTTGGACACAAGTACTTTTAATATATAATTGATGTAATTTTATGATAGATCCATTATTTAATTAATGTTCAATTAAATTAAATAATAGAGTCCGTAAATTCAAATTTTGGTAATTTGTTAATTACAAGGAATTGTGATTGTAAGATACAAATCACATATAATTGAATATTAAATCATCTGCTGTCATAAGTAATAACGAGATAGGGATATTGTTATTATGGATAGACCACCAAGTATGGCATTTCTTACTTGTAAAGTAGCTGATCTCATAAACTAAAATATTGTGACACTTAAATGAACATATGGATGTTTTGTTATAGAACAAAAAATTGGAGACCCATTAGGAGATTCCACGTTGATAACTATTTGAATGTTAGTAATCAATCTCTAATATTCAGTAGTGAAATTGGTCCTTTAACTTGAGGTTATCATAGTGCCTTATATAAGGGCAGTCTTACATTGGTGATATTGGATGTTGCTCTACCAGGGGCTACTAATACAGTATCGTTCGAGTATGTCAAAATCATATGAAAGTTGTAACTGAACAATAGAGGATTCGTCACTCTCGGATAATAAGAGATTATGATTTACATTTCATTCAGCTAAGTTGATAACAAAATCTTTATACTCATAAGTCGAAAATGAGTTTTTAACTTATATTAACTTAATAGTTGAATGAAAGATATAATCGATAATTGAGATTAACACACATCCGCAACTCGCAATTGATTGGATCATATTGACGAAATGGATTATAATTTCACAATAAATTAACAAATTTCGTTTTTGTCATATCACGTGACATTTTCCATCACATGTTTTGCTCTGACATATTGCTAGATGTCAATCTGGGACAATAAACGTGAATTGACGATAAATTAAAATGGGTGTTTTGATTTATTGATTTTGATTAGATCAAAATAATAATTCAAATCGTTAGACATCATGATTGAAAACCTAATGGGTCACAAACGAAAAGAGAACTAGAAGAATGAGAATTGCTAATTAATTTATAAGTGATGGATAATTACTTAATTGGGTTACTTATTAATTGATCCAAAATAATTAATTGGATTAATTAATTAATAAATTAATATCCAATGCCAATCATAGATGGATTACTGGATGAACTAGAGGGAGCAAGATGGTTTACAACAATTGATTTGAGGGCTGGGTACCACCAAATTAGGGTGGCAAAAGAAGACACCCATAAAATAACCCTTAAAACACATGAAGGCCTGTATGAATTCAAGGTAATGCCATTTGGGCTTACAATGCTCTGCAACCTTTCAATGCTTGATGAATGAATTATTTAAACAATACATCAAAAAATATATTTTGGTATTCTTTGATGACATACTCATTTATAGCCAAGACATGATATTTCATTGTGAACATGTCATTGTGGTACTAGAGCTTCTCAAGCACTAACAACTTTTTGCTAAAGAGAGTAAATGTTCCTTCGAGCAGTCCAAAATAGAGTACTTAAAGCACATCCTCTCTGCAGAAGGAGTGGCAACTTGCTATTCGAAAACTGCAGCAATGCAAAAGTGTCTCAAACCAATTAACATCAAACATTTAAGGGGATTTCTAGGCCTTATTGGTTACTATAGGAGGTTTGTTAAAGGTCCCATGACTGAATTATTGAAGAATGACAACTTTAATTGGAGTGAGACTACTGATGTGGCTTTCTAGGAATTAAAAAGGGCTATGAGTACCACACTCGTGGTAGCATTACTAGATTTCTCCTTACCTTTCATAATTGAAACTAACATATTTCATGGATGGATTGGGGGCTGTTATAATGCAGAATAAAAACACCTTAGCATATCTAAGCCATAAGCAAAACGAAGTTGGGCCTATCCATATATGAAAAGGAGCTACTGCCACTAGTCAAAATGGTGAGTCTGTGGAGACACTAACTTGAAGGCCACCACTTTATAATTAAAACAGACTACCAATCACTCAAATACCTACTAGAGCAAAGAATTACTACCCCACTACAACATAAGTGGTTATCCGAGTTATTGGAGCTCAACTATGAAATACAGTACAAACAAGAAATAGAAAATCAAGTTGCAGATGCTCTATCTAGTTAGGAGGAAAAAATTTTAGAGTGCATGGCAATCACTAAAGTCACAAAAGTGTAGATAGGAGAGGTGATGGCAAGTTACGAAGGAGATAGGGAGGCTAAGGCTAAAATTACTACCTTGTTGTTTGATAGCAACTCAAAACCAGACTACCACCATTTGATTGGCGACTTAAATATAAAACCAAAGTTTATATAAAATGACACCTTTTGAAACTTTGTATGGTATCAGACCCCTTCAGTTGGTCCTGGGCCTTTACTAAAAGATCTCCAATACAGCGGAAGAGGCATTACAAGAAAGATATGAAATGGACAGATTCCTAAAGGAAAACCTAGCTTGGGCCAATGGTAGAATGAAGTTTTACGCAGATAAGAACAGGAGTGAAAGGAAATTTCAAGTAGGATATTGTATACCTGAAATTACATCTTTATGCACAACAACTTTAGCCAAGAGACCCAACAAGAAGCTTTCTACGAACGAATTTGGACCTGACAAAGTAATTCAAAGATTGAGAAAGGTGGCTTACAGATTGAAAATACCCTCTGCAACCTATTTATCTGATCTTTCATGTATTGTTATTTAAGAAAAGAATTGGGGAGAATGACGTCGCATCTGTAACACTACCAACTTTCCAACTTTAGGGATAAAGTCTTTTGAAGGGGGAGGAATTTTATGATGGAGACAAAAAGGAGGAAGATAAGTTAAATTGGGAAAGGAAGGGGCATAGAAGAGCCAGAGCAAGAGAGAGAAATGAAGAAGGAACTTCAATGGCTAACTGATTTTCAAATTCTGCACGGTATCGTTTGGTATTGAGATTTAATTGTAATAGATTAATTTCTTTTTATAAAAAGCGTGTTCTCGAAAACCTAATTTCTATTCTATTATAAGATAGGCGAAGAAGGAAAAGGTATGAAAAATCATTTGGAAAAATTCTGTCTCTGAACTCTCTCTCTCCTTCCTCATTTCTGTTTTTCTATTTATTTGTTCTTTACCTCTGTATGTTGGAACCTGCAATCTCATATAGAAGCCTTGGAATTGAATCCCCAAGAAGCAAAGGAAAGAAACCTCAGTCCCAATTCTGTTGCTGCTGAAACCCGTTGACTGTTATGTTAGTTAAGATGTTGGAAGTTAGTTTAGACAGTTGTCATCTGAGCTGGAATCTGTTGTGTAGTTATAGTTGTTAGTTGAGCGACTCCAAGCAACATAATTTTCACCAGTAAGGATCTCAGAAACCAGAAGTGCACCAGGATTGTCACTAGAATGAAGATAGTAAGGGCTTGAAGAATCATCACAAGGATTCGCCATTTATCCAAGAAGAACCAGAAAAGAAGGTAGCAGGAATGTCAAGCTCTGATACCATGTAAAATTCTCTAATCTAGAATTAGAGAGCAGAAAATAAAGAGAAACTTTGAGAGAAACTCAATATGATTTTTGATGGAAAAAAATTGTATTGAATACGGTACATAAGGTTCTGTATTTATAGACACATAGAGCTGCTAATTAATTGAAAAACTAACTATAACTACACAACAGATTCCAGCTCAGATGACAACTGTCTAAACTAACTTCCAACATCTTAACTAACATAACAGTCAACGGGTTTCAGCAGCAACAGAATTAGGACTCAGGTTTCTTTCCTTTGCTTCTTGGGGATTCAATTCCAAGGCTTCTATATGAGATTGCAGGTTCCAACACTGTAATTGCATTCTGTAATTCTATTGAAGAACTGGGTGTCGAGAATTTCAATTGAAATCTTTTTGTGTTGAAATTTATGAGTTTTGGTCGAGAATTTCAACTCAACCATTGCAAGCTTTCAGATGTGGTGTATGGCTGCACATTTACACCTAAGGTTCAGAATCAAGCCCAAAAAGCTGTCAAAGGATGCTCACAATAGAGCGTTTCAATTTCATCAATGTATAAATTCCCACAGTAATATCAAGCGCCTAGCATTCCCTCGAGTACTTCTAGTTAAATGGCTTTCCGACGCCTCCATTACAGCTTTACACACAAAATTCTCATATGCAATTAATTCAATTCCTTTGTATTGCCTCTGCTTCTCTGTCTCCATGATTTCATACATATCCGGATCTGAGACTATCAAGCTTTGATTCTCCTATGCCCTAACCATATTCCTACACAACTCAGCTCATTAGTAGAAGTTCTATTGCTCTTTGATGAGGAATGGGCAAAAGACTAACTGAATTAAACTGGAATCGAGGTTGTGTTTGGTTGCTATAAATTTCACCAATCTCCATAATGAGCTCAAATTATGTATTCTACCGTATAATGAGCCTACGTTCAGCTTACCAATATTCTAACTTGAAACTAACAAGTAAGGCAAGTCATAAGACCTTGTATGGGGGCTGACGCTTGCCTAAAGATGGCAATTTATCCCGCCCTCGAATGGGGCAAAAAAACCCGTTACGATTTGTATGGGGGTTGACGCCTGCCTAGAAATGGCAATTTATCCCGCTCCCAAATAGGGCAAAAAAACCCACCCCGACGGGTTGATGGGGTGGGGCGGGGCATCCCGGGAATATTTTTTTTATATTGTTTTTTCAAGTGTTTCTTTGAATATTAATGTTAATTTGAGCATTATTTGTTTTGAATTTGTGAATGTTGAATTTGTATTTTATAATTTAATAGTATAACTCGAAATTTTGAAAATGTGTATAAAAAAAAATTAAATGGAACAATAAATGGGGCAAAAAACTGTCCCGTCCTGCCCGGTTTAAGGCGGGGTAGGGCGGGACGGGGTTGGGGCGCGACGGAGCCGCCCCATTACCATCAATACGCTTGCCCAGTGCCAGAAGGTCAGAAAATTAATCAAGAATACAGGATATTAACCAAATCTAATTTTCATTATTATGTCTAAAATAAGTTTCATATGCAAAATCCATCATTTCTCCAAGCAAAAGAAACACGACTCAGGCTAGCTAAATTGTAAACATTGTTCCAAGAAATTAGGATAAAGGTGTTATAACTCCTCTTCTAGGCTAACAACTAGAAATGAGCCTTGGAATTTCACAAACCAAATAACTAAGAGAGAGAGAGAATGAGAGTGAGAGTGAGAGTGAGAGAGGCTCCATTTTCCATACTTATTAGTTTCAAGTTAGGATATTGCACAAGTAGAAATTGAGCCTTAGAATTGCATAATCCCATTCTCTATTAAATACAGGGAAATTAACCAGATGCCATCCAAAAAATAACTCAACAATTCTTCGTAAACCTCGAAACCCAAGCTACTGCCTTAGCATCAGCAACCCACAATCCATCACTTTCATCACCAGAACACCGCGCAAATCACGGCTTCTTTCTCCAAACCGTAATCCATCATCGGTTGCATCTCGACGGGTCGAACAAACCATCAACGGTAGTCACTCCATCCCCTCTAAAATAACACAGAAACCCAACCCAAACAGTAACCCATCGAAAGTCAAACTAAAAAACCCATAAAACTTTATTTTTTTGTAAATTTTAAAAATTGGAAGAAAAAACTGAAGTACTAACAGGAAACCCTTTAGAAAAATTTATATCAAACCTTTTGAAGAATTCCTCACTCTTTTTCTCTAAAAGAAGTTGAAGAAGAAGCTCTATACATTGTAAATTCTTGAGCAGACTGAAAGGTAAGTGTTTCCTATGCTTTTGTTTGTACCAAAGAAAAAGAAAAATAGAGATTGTGTTACAAGAAAGCAAGCGATACACTGGTGGTACCAAAAAGATATTTTTAGTAAAAAGCAGGTTGTGAATAGTACTGAACCAGTTTATGAAATAATCAATTGAAGTGTGAAAAAAGAGTGCATAAATGAACAGTGACTTGGCTATTCTCTCTTTTAAGAGGACTAGTGTGCACCCCATGCAATGCATGGAATGGGTTATTTTGAAAGTATTGTTAGTGTTTTCAATGTGTTGGACTCTTATATATAATATTTTCAATTCAATGTTTTTTATTGCTAAATTGAGTTGGAGTTTTTGGTATTTAATATGCAATAAAACATCCAAAATTAGCGAACATCATTTTAAAATTTGAAATCATAGATATGGTAGACATTCGTAAAGAAATTGAGGTTTGTTTATTTTATTAATGAAAATGTTACAAGAAAGATAAACTTCTACACTCAAGGAATGCGTATTGTCATTTTATTAGTCCACTTGATGACCTATAAGGGTCAAACAACCTAGCAAACTGATTTTCTAGATTCCAATAAGCAGATTGTGATTGGCACCGTGTTGCTAAAAATGCACACAGCAAATCTGAGGTAACAATCATAAATTCATCATTGGTAGCTTGTTTTGGAGATTATTCATGAAGTTTCTTAGTGTCTTGACTTCTGCTTTTGGATCACTCAAATCGTAGCTTGTTTTGGAATCATCCATAAGAGTTTCTCAGAGTCTTGACTTCCGCTATCAGATCACACTATCCAAGGAAAAGTTATTCATGAGGTTGAAAATAACTAAATAAATGATACCCTTAATCCTTTGTTAACCATTACTTCAAAACTCTTTTTTCTACATACTCATTTTCAACCAATACATTCGCACAATAAAATATTTTGCATATAAACCCAAAAAATTTCATTGTTTTTTAACCACACATTTTCCAAAAATTCTTATTCAAAACATTATTTTTTCCACATAATTTTCATCATATAGGGGCTAAATGTATTTATGTTTTAAGCAGATCTTGTAGTGAAATTCCAAAAGTATGTCTTGGTGCCCAAGTGAAACGTCACCTACATGTACTAAGCAATGTACTTGCACTCCAGATGGGGATAAGTATAATGCTTTGAACTCTAAGACAACATCAAATTATTATCGAAATTATGAGAAGTCGAGAAATACTTGTGAAACAATATAGACATAAATCTCATCGTCGTTTGCTTGATCCATTTATGAATTATACTAATTGGTCGTAGGTCAAGGACTAAACTGAGGGCACTATCACAACTTCACAACTAATGTTTCTTCCTTTTTCTTTGGGTCGAACAAATTCATTCAAAATCAATAGATTTTGGTCTTAATAACATGAAAAAAGATTCAAGTAAGTCCCTGTTTGGCCCCCATTCTCTTTCATTTTTTTCTTTTATTTTCAACCATACAATCTTCCATAAAATAATATTATACGTAAATCGAAAGCTTTTCATTCTTTTTCAACCACACATTCTTCAAAAAATACTATTCCATCAATTAAAATTTGAAAAAATGAGAGCCAAACAGGGGCTAAATTACTGTATACCAAAACATACAACATAGAGGTGGTAACTTGTTATCACCAAAGAATTGTGTCCTTTAAGCGCTAAAATAAATAATGCCTATATCAGAGATTAAAAATGCTTGTCAAATTGCAGAGGCTATATCATAGAAATTCATGCAGAAATTTTGAACTACCTGTTTGAAAGTCTCATTCTGCCTTTTCAGGTTTTCTAGATCAATCTGAAGAGCGGTAGCTAGGCTTTTTTGTTTAGAAAGTTCAGAAGTTAGCTCTTTAATCCTATATCAGTAAAACAATAATTATAGCAACTGAACCAGCAAAAAATAACTGAATTTCACATTTAATTGAAGCCAGTATCAAATATCAACCAAAGTAAAATAAATATTACAATTAAAAAATTAGGTGTTTAAAAATATAGAAAAACAAGATCAAGATGTTTCGTAAGAAGCTAAGAGATAATGCAAGTGATGTTAAAGAGATAGTAGTAGTTTTAAATTTAATATAATATTATAAGCATTTGATAGCTCTTCTTGAAGATTTTCATTTTCTCTTTTGAAAGTAGCCAACTTCCATTTCAAGTTTTCAATCCCTTGGTCCAACCCAACTGTCCTATATGGAATCAAATCAAAGCATTTTATTAATTTCGTGAAAAAAGAACAATCATTTTCCATTCCATCACCCCCAAGAGATGAAATTCTAGAACACCAGAAGGGAAAAAAATCATATGTCAAATTCACAAAAATAAATAATTTTGTCGTAGTTCTTATCCACAACAATGGGTCACTCTTAAGCTCTTGTTTACTTCATGAATGACACCATCCTGAATAATGGATTGTTAACAAAGGATGAGTTAATTAAGCATCCAGCCACTCTTCACGTCTTATGAACCCATGGTCACTAAATGCATTTCGAAAAAACAATAAAAATTGAAGGATGTGATGAATATATAAAAAATCCTGTTATGTATGAGCCTTTCAGCTATAGAACTACTCTTCTAAAGATGCCCAGAATTATTTCACAGAAGCTTCATTAAAATAACTTGGTTTATCCTTTCTACGAAATTTCGTCTGAATGGATTCACTTAGTCTTTCCATAGTTGTGGTTATCAACTGTAGTGTCCGATGCTAATAGATCACCATTGCAGAAAATGTGTCTTATTTGCACTTCACTCTGCTAATATATCAGGTAGTACTTTCCTCTTCAATTCCATAATCAAAGTAGATAAAAAAAAGAAAGTGGAATACATGACTGCAATTTCACAGTTCGAATTAATGATGTCTGCCATGTTTCAATTGTCTTCTATGTACATTTCATGAAGAAAAATCATACTAATAGATTAAAGAGGATGGGATTTAAATTAACATCTCCTAACATATTACTGAGTACACTTATAATTATATTCTTCTTGATTTTTAAAAGCATCATTCCAAGTAAATATAAGATCATTAACATACCATAAAATAAAAAATACAACATAGTAAAGATACGAAAAATAAAAATAACATTCTCAAAATGATGGTAAAAGAAATACAAAGAACTGTTGTTCAATATCCAATAGAATCTCATGAGAACTACAAAGTAAATATATTGTTGTTAGTACCAGAGTTAGATAAATATATTGCCTCTCCAAAATAAAGACAGCAAAAAAAGTATATGACAATAGAAGAAACACACAAATAGACATTTAGAGAAACCAATCAACTTCCGTTGCTCTAAAAGAAGATTAAGAGACAAATTAATTACTGATATATATTTTTACACAATTGCAGCAAAATGATTCATAGTGTCTGTACCTTTTTCGACGACTCCATGGCAAACTTAACCACAAAAACTTTGCCTTGTGAAACTGCTTCCACATTTGAACATTCTAAAAAATTTAATTAGGTAAATGGATGATAAATATGCTTCAGCCACATACTCTTTGATTAAAAGAATTAAGTAAATTGATTACTAAACAGAAATTATAATTTCATCGGCTAACCTTGATAATAGCAGTATGCAACTTGTGAATGTCTTCACTTCACATTAACCGTCAAATTGATTATAGGAAGGTCATGGACGTACATCTGAAAGTGGATTTGCAATAATACAATGAGTATCTATAACCAAACAATAATCGTAGAGCGGGAGGATGAAAACTATTAGTAGCAAGAAAAGAAAACTACAAGTACAAAAGAAAACCAAAAGGTATGCAATAATAATAAAAAATAAATAAAAATTGTAGCAAAATGAATGACCTCAGAAAACTGAAGGATGGGAAAGTGTAAATATATTAGAAATTGTAAACTGGACTTTTCTTTGGTTTCGATATCGATGGCTAACATTTGGAAGATCTTTTCAGAGGCGGCCAAGCCATGAGTCTTTCCTCTTGCAGTAACTTGTATTTTCCATTGGCGCGATCTCCTTCAGAGCTGCCACGTCCTCCTAAAAAATAATAGGAACAGATCTCAGATAAATAGCAATAAATCACGAAAATACAACAATAAAAGGACAATCCGAAAAATTCAAATCCTGATATTTAAAAAAAATAAATAAATAAATAAAATTACATAGAAAACGATTAAGTAGACAATCAATCAAAGAGCAGAAGAACCAGAGAAAAGAGACTGATTTTGTAGGGTTTTTTGTGATAGTGAAAAAGGGGATCTGAAATCTTAAAAACACTTGGAACTGCAAAAATGCACTATATATTCTTATAAATTTCAGATAACTATATTGTATCATAAATCTTATAGAATAAATTATTATTGATAATACTTCCCCTTCGTCTCACAATCCTTCCCCATTTTGTGAATGGTGAAGGCTAAAGGAATTAAACTACTGCCAAAATAGGTTCTTGCATGTTTTAAACCTCAAATTACTCCAATTTAACATTCCATGCATCTTCTTAAGAAATAATTACCAAAAAGAAAAGCACGGCTCCTACAAAGTAGAAAAATGAATAAATATTCTGTTATTTTAGGCACAGTAAATTCTAAAAATATCAGTATAAGGATTTCATTGTTGTGATCTACAACAAAATATGAAAGATCAAATTTACTAAAGGTAACATAGAGTTGTAGAAAATCACATCAAATCAAATTTGACAAAAGAAAAAGACTTCCCTTCGTTATACGAGTTCAATTGGATGAACGAATATCCATTTTTAAACTCGTGTACACAGCGGAACCACTCTGTCTTTACATGAGCTTCCCATTTTCAACCATGAATTTATATGATTCTCTATCTTTCTTTTAAACGAATGATAATATACGTTCATGAGAATGGTAGCTAATATGCTATAATTAATTCAATCCTTTATTTGAAAAATATAATTTCATGTGCAATGTCTGCTCATGAGATTACCGGTCCCAAATTTTGATGCATTGCCATTGCAAATTGTCCCTTAAACACTTCTTAAGATTTATTTCTTTTCTATCTCCAACATCCAACCATTACATGAAAGAACATATGTTGCAGGAGCAAGTCAATAAGAAATATTTTGTTCATTAATATATCACAAAAATGAGTGAATCAAAAAGAAAAATTACAATTAAAAAAGATTTCGAACTCTGTCCATAAATCTTCCATAATAGAAAAAAATAGATCCAAAGACAAATTTTTTGTAGAACATCTACAAGAACAACAGAAAGAAGATATTGAATATAGATTTTTGAACGTGGAAGAAGACAACTAAGGAAAAGAACGTAATCAACAAAGAGTTGAGGGTTCTCACTTTTTGTTTTGAAATTCAAGCGCATAAATTGCACATTTAATTTCTGAACAACCATTACAAGCTTTATTTGTCCTCAACTTTCTTGATTACTCAAATTCTGAACAGCTATTGAATCCCTTCATCTTCCTCAACATTCATCACACAACACCTACCATATTCTAAACTACTGACAAAAACTAAACCTTCACAGAAAATGCGTGTCGCATCACCGTACAGAAACTTAGAACCCTTGAATTTCTCTACCAAACTGTAGAATAACTTTTCAATTAAAATGAAATCACCATATTAGAAATTAATTAAAAAGAAGACAAAAGGAAAAAATTACCAGATGGAAATTATCCCAATTCTTATATACGACGAGTTACCAAATTCATTGTATACAATAATTACACAAGAATCCAAAACAATTGAAATAATCAAAAAAATGGGAAAAAAAAGGGACTACCCAAGTGCGGGAAGTGGTGAAGCTGCATGCAGACATGAGATCGCAAGGTTTCTTCCAACGGAGGGGATTTCATTCACATTCATTCTTCCTCAATTTTGAATTTCGACTGTCGTTTGATAAAGAAAAATTTGCATTCACTTTATTCAATTCTATTTTATCTCAATAGCCATGAAAGAAATCAAAATAAAATGAGAAAGAAGGAAAACGAAAGAAAAAAAAAAAAAAAAAAAAAAAAAAAAAAGTATTTTGGAGAACATGAAATTTTCAATATTTTGGGAAAAACAAAATTGTAGCCTCTGTTCTTTCAATTCATTTAACCCCAAATCCTCAAGCGTACCTCCAAACAGGGGCGGAGCCAGGATTTTAGTTCAGTGCGGGCAAAATTTTTTTGACGACGAATGTCGAGATTTTGGTCGGGGATTTAATGACGATAAAAAAATAAAACAATAGTACATAAATACTAAAAACGACATAATTTATATATTACACTTGTTTTTTGCGAGTTTTCATACTTTGATATCATTATATAATAACTTCATTATTGAACCTGAAAAATATATCTTTCTCCACATAAACAATTGTGCTATCATTCATTCACTAATCACCCAATTACTACAAGGACTGGGAGTAATTCGAGATGTCAAATTAATCACAAATATTGGAAGCAACTCAAAAAACTAGTGCAATTCACAATTTCACAAAATCAATTCACAATCTCACAATGCAATATATACTATTTCCAAATACTTGGCAACTTGAACTTGCAATCACATATTCCCAGAGAGCCAGAGCCCAAAGGCAACAATGAACTGGTGGTCCACTGGAAGTTTGTGCCGTTTCGAGCAATTAAAGAACAAAGTGCTAATTTAATATGTTAAAAACAAAAAACAAAAAACAAAAAAAATTTATTACAATTTACACAAATTGAAATAACCAAAAAAAAAATAAGGGAAAAAAAATTTGGGGATTCGCCTTTTGCTTTCTGGAATCTGGCTTCTTCTTTTGTCGGCTCGACTGGTTGGCGTTGGCACTTGGTGCCTTGGCGGAGCTGAGGATGTAAAGTCGGAGTCAGAGATGTGAGATGTCAAGATGAGAGCCTAGAGTAGGAGATATACAATAATAAACTGTCAGAGAGGGAAAGGGAACGACGGTTTTACTGTGACGACTGTCGAAGACGACGGTTGACGGAGAGGGAAGGGAACGGCGGGCTTTGTCACCAGTGGAGAGGGAAGTGGGTGGCGAAGTGTGAAATCGTCACAGACAAAGTCATGAAAGGTAGAAATTTTGAAATGAATGAATGGATTTGGGTCAACAATTGATTCAATTGAATTTTGATACGAATGGGTCTAAAACGGGTCATGACCTTGCACAATTGGGCTTCTCTCTCTATGCTAGATCGAGAATTGAGTTACTTGGTTAAACAAACAAGGAAACCATAAAATAAAATAAAAATAAAATTTTTTTTTTTTTTGGCCCAAAAATCCAGTATGGTGGCTCCGCCCCTGCCTCCAAAAACATCTCACAGTACCTCCACAAACAGCTTGTGGAAACATTTCTTTCAAAGTAAAAGCTTCACACAACTTCGCGGCAAATATTGGATGGTTCGAATATGAAGTTCTTCGAACAAATCTCGCAAACTCGGCTAGTTTCGGTGCTTATGATTGCTTTAGCAAGTTTGAAACCAGCCGGTTGCTTCTACCCCAGGTTCAATGTTCGGCAGAACCAAGTAACCAAATCGGACGACAAAGAAGGAGTCGGCCACTTATAGGGTTTCCTTTTTTTCTTTTTCTTTTTTAACAAGAACGAATGAAATTATTGTTGGAGTTTTCCTTCGCTTATAATAGGCAATAGAATGAACAGTAAGGAAGATATTTTGGATGAAAAGTGTAGAACCAGTTAGGAACAAGTTCAATGTGAACACTCCATCACTAGAATGAACACTAACATGCTCTTTCTATCTTTTAAGGTAGAGGTCGATTAGTGTAGCAACATGCGTTGTACATTAGTTGGGTGCATGTTAGTTGGTTTAGTTGGGGGTAAGGATGTCAGCGAGTCGAATCGAGCCAGCTCGCGAGTCGAAATTATAGGCTCAGGCTTGGCTCAGGTAAAATATCCGAGCTTTTTTCCAGGCTCGAGTTGCTCGGCCAAAAAAATTAGACTCGACCCGAACTTTCGACTCGGACCTTTTCGAGCCGAGCCGAGCCAGGCCTAGCTGACTTGGGTTTTGTTTAGTTTTGAATTTTTTTAATTAAAAAGGCAGCAGCACACTGCCTTTACTTTTTTTTTTTTTTAAATATATGCTCGGTTCTCTCGAGTCGACGAGCCACACGGGCCGACTCGAGCTTTGCCCGGTATCTAAAAATGGGGCTCGAGCTTTTTCCAAGCTAAGCCATGGGCGACCTGAGGCGACGAGTCCGATTATCATCCCTAGTTGGGGGTGAACGTGAAGTATAAGTGTGTAGTGGTTGCTCAATGAATACATAGAACAAATGTGCTGGTGCGGTGATGAAGTGGAATAATTTAAATAAACACATGTATTTATATTTCAACCCCTATAATATGAGAAGAAAAGGAAGAAAAAGTTGACCTTTGTCATTTGGATCATTTGCCAATTTCCCAGAAACTATATGAGAGGCCAATAGTTCAGTTTTCAATTTTTTCACCTCTGACAAAGAATTAGAGTATGGTGCAAAAGGACATTTTATTCACTTTGCTTTTTCCTCTAAAATAATTAATTAATTTTGAAAATCATATTGACAAAAAATAATTTAAAAGTAAGACTTATATAACAACAAATTATGCTTTATATCACAGTCAATAATGTAAAGATTGAAATAGATATTCTTGTGATAGAATAGGAACAAAGAGTCAATCTCAGTTGTTAAGAATGCCAAAAAATAATTATTTGTTTCGCAAGACTAAAATCTTGAATTGATAAATAAATATAATAATCATTTAAACTGCTATAATTCCCTACACAAAAGCTAATAAAATTAAATGTAATATAGACAATCAAAATTATATTCACAAAATATGAGTTTTGACTATAAAAATCAACGTTAAAACTATATTCACAAAATATGAACATTCATCATCAACCTATCTCGCCTTTCCCTTTGTCCATGTTAAATTATATTCTCCCTTAAATTCTATAAATCTTTAATAAAGAGTTAATTTGTCTAACTGGTTGATAATATGATACAACCCACCCATCGTTACTCTATATCCACGAGAAAAATATGTTAAGAGAATTAAAAAGGGCAAATTTGCAGCACATGAAACCAAAGAAAAATCATTAATTCATATAGGCATCCCATCAAATTAAGCAATTAAATCCAACCAAAAGATAGTTTTTATTTAACCAAATGAAATCGTAAAAAAAAAATGAATAAATTAAAAAAAATTGTGTGTTAAAAGAATCTGATTTGAAGAAGAAAATGAAAAAATAGGATGGAAGTAGATTTTAAACCTCCTGGATGGTAAAACCTCCAATTATGGATGGAGATTTCCTCGAAAATTGTTTGAGTTTTTTATCCTAGCATAAGAACCTTAAAATTGAATAAAATTATGTTTTACATTTAAATCGAAAAAAAAAATTTATAACATGAAAAAAAAATTGGAACCCTCCATCCATGATTGGAGGTTCCTAAAAAACCTCCATATGCACAAAACAAATTAAGAGTTAAATGTTTTGACTAGCCATTGAACTTTGATACATGTCACGGTTTACTCACTGCCATTTGAAACTTTTCCCACTGGCCATTCAACTTTGCTTCGTCCAGCTCCATTGGCTACCGGATGGAAAACGTCATTGAACTTGCACACATGGCCGACAGCAATTTGACATGTCAAGTTAATTTGATTGCCACATAACAAACACATTAAAGTCTTCAAACCCTTCTCTCCTCCCGTATTCTTCTTCAAAATTGCAGTTTGAATGAAAATCCCCAATTTTGAAGGAGGCAAACCCTAGGTGAACGTAGCAAATTGTGGAGGCCAAAAATTCAACCCGCATCTACTGTCGCCAGAGGCCATCAAAGAAGACGCTATTACGTGAACTGTTTGGGTAAGTTCTCGACAAGAGTTGAGCGTAATCGATTTCCCCAATCCTCCTAGTTGATACAATGCCGGGAAAAATTTGTAGCTACTTCTGAACATAAACCCTCATGTATAAATCACCGTTCAAAAAAAGAAATTTAATTTGGATCTACAGAGATTACTGGAGGAATGCGCTAGTCGACTTAGCTGCATGTTTTTATTTTCAATTTATGTACATGGCATGGAAAACTTTTTATTGAATTTGAATTCATATATAACCTGATTTTCAAGTTAAATTGTGCTAATGTGGGTTTTTGTTTACTAAATCATATTGATCCGGAAGAAGAGATTACAATGACTGGGAAGAACAAGGGCATTTGTTATAGTTGTAGGAAACCTAGACACTACTTGTCGAATTGCCCATCAAAGCAACGATGTCCAGAATGTGGGTTGGGATTCGTGAAATGTATGGAGGTCGAGAAGAATACTAAAAATATAGGACAATTGTTCTTATGTTGCACAAGAGAATGCGGGTTTTTTAATGGAATGATGCTTCGTCATCGAGGACAAAACTGATGCAATCTGAAGGAGAAGATTTATCGTCCATGTTCAAGACATTTGCAACCATAACCGAAGAGAAGGATGTGGAGATATCCTTTAACATAACAATGTGCAAGGGAAAGAGATCAACATAAGGTGTGTGTGTTTGTCATTTTTATGTTTGTGTAGTAGGTAGTAGCTTAGGTTTAAGTTATGTCTGGTGTATGTCGTGTGTAGCTTATTAGGAAATGACTATATTGGAGACATTTTGACTAATTCCTGTGATGGTAATTCTACGCTAATTCCTATGATTTTGCATGCTGGAGCATTTTGGCTAATTCATGTGATGGTAATTCTATGCTAATTCCTGTGACTTTGCATGCTGGAGACATTTTGCTAATTCTTGTTTTTATTATTTTCATTTTTGTTTCCCTCACTTTTAACCCAAAAACAGTTCAAGAATAACTTCCCTGCTACTTAAACAAGAATCCTTATTCAACGATAACTACAATAACCATAGATCAGAAAAAGATTACATGCTGGCAACTGGCCGTGCAGTAAGCTCATTGTACCTACATCAAGAACCTTCCTGGTAGCAACTTCTCTAGGCATGAACTGATTTATTAAGCTATTTCAACTAATTATAGGCACGAACAAATTCATATATTTTCATGTTTTCAAGGCACAATCCTTGTAATTATTGCATAAGAAACTGGCACAATGTAGAATAATTACTACCATAACTGGCACAAGAACATGAAGAATCCACATATATATATATATATATAGCAAAATAGAATATTACATCATTGGGTTGTTATACTCTTCTCCACATTGTTCTTATGTTGCACTACCACCTCGTCATAGCAACATACAAGTTTACAGATTTAGCAAAATAGACATTTGGTTCATGTCATATGTCCAATTCAAAACAAATTTACAAATTTCTATCACTTTCACTTCCTGTCATCATGTTTCTATGCCCTCCCGCAGTTCTTGTAAGCCATTTCTTCAAAGTCTACTTCCACAGTTGCCACAGTATCCTCTACAGGCTGACCGTCTTCATGTTCATCATTAATAGGCGTCGTCACTGTCGGCCGGGTGCAATACGATCCCTTCCCGCTTCACGTGTAACCACTGGTGTCGGTATAAAACAAAAAGAGCTTTGCCTTGTGGTCTTACCTATTGAAGATGAACTCTTTCCACCAATGGCAACCATTTTACCCTACCATTACATTTCAAATGGTTAACTGCATTAAATGCAACAATTTTAAAACAAATACTACATTATATCATGAAAAACTATTTCATGTACTCTGCCATGCACGTGTGTGTTGCACTGTGTTTCAACAGGTTCCAAGTTGCCTTTGAACCAATCCTGTGGAAATGAAAATATAGTCAGATGCTGATATATTCCATTCGAAATTGTAAGTGGACTAGTGGTACTCACATCTGATGGAGCATCTGGCCTAGAATGGTATCGCTTATTGTGGCCACGCAATCCGCATTCTGAACAAGTCACTTCAATAGTCCCTTTTTTCTCATGTATGTTTTCTCCTATGAATGCACTACCACATCTTCGTATGCGCCTTCCTTCTATTTTTTTGCCTCTTTCCTTTTCGCGAAACAACCCATGATGGGGGGATGATAGTAGCCATGTCCAACTCCAGCCATAATTTCATCCCGTTAATTGGGTTGAGGATGTTATCATAGCAACACATGTATGTTTCAACTAATTAGCAACTGTCAACACATTCTTCTGGATCATTCCTACATTCTCTTATCACTGCAATTGCATGCATGCATGGTATGCCAATAAGCTCCCACTCCCTACGTACACAACTCCGCTCTAGTAGATTGACAACATATGTGCCGGAGCTACAATCAACTTGCCATTTCAGCCCGTCAGATAAGTGTAAGGTGCACTCACGTGAGCGGTCAGCATTCTTGTTAAGCTTCTTTCTAATTTTTGGACACAACCTACCATTGCACCTCATCATCGTATCTCCATGCTTTCTAATTCTTATCATGAAGACCAATTGCATTGAAGTGAGCATCTTCAAAATCATTTTCTCGTTTTCACTCCTCAAGGTCTTGTTAAACACTTCACATATGTTATTCAATAATATATCACTCTTTGAATGGAGAGAGAAGTATGATCTACTCCATTCTTGAGGAGGCCTCTCCATTAGCCATTTATATGCGTCCTCACTGATATTACAAATTTGTTGCATCCAATGTTTATAGTCAGGGATAATGGTTGACTTTGCAGCATGCCAAAGATAATTTTCTAGAGTCTTTCCCTTGAAACCCACATTGAAAAAATTTGTGTACATGTGTCGTACACAAAATCGATGCTCGGCCTCAGGAAACAACTCATTTGTCACATTTTGCAGACCTTTCTGCCTATTTGTCATCAATGTCCACCCTCTGCCATTTCCAATTTCAATATCCTCCCTAAGATAAATCATAAACCATCGCCAAGTCGGTGTGTTTTCCTTTTGAACAACCGCGTAAGCAATAGGGCAGATACAATCGTTACCGTCTATGCTAACTACCGACAGCAAAATTCCTCCAATGCAACCTCGTAAGTGGCAACCATCAATGCCAACCACCCTCCTACAACCATTTCTAAAGCCCATCTTACAACCATTGAAGCATACATACATCCCCTGAAACACTTGTTGCTGCAAAGCTATGATGACAGTAGAACCAGCATTTATTCGAAGTACGTCAACAGCATAAGACCTCAATTGTTCGAACTGGTCGTGCATGGTCCCGACTAATACTTCTCTAGCATATCTTTTCATCTTCCACGAAACATTTCTACTTATATCTATGTGTAGGTCCTTTTTAACTGTTGCTAAAATTAGCTTCGTTTTCCAGTCGGGGTCCACTTTGAACTACTCAAAGTAACGATGTGTCAGGAACTTGTAGTTGCAGTGTATATTATACTGGTCCCGACTACAAGTATGGTCTGATATGTATGATTTCACCTGTAATGTGTCAGTGTCGTCAAACGAAGAAGCCCATATTCTCCATTCACACCCAACTTTGCACACTCCTTGTACTCGTCTCTCCTCGTTTGTCGTAAACTTCACATTATATCCATTCAATGCACTATAAGTTCTAACCGCCTTCTTGAACTCAACTACTGAGCTAAAAATCTGGCCTACCACAAATTGTGGATTTTTCATATCGGTCTTAGCAGAAAATTGAGGAAATCGAAACCCACTCTCTTCATCTGATGAGCACTGTGACAATAACTCTTCTGTCGGATATTCCAAGGCGTCTACTTCCATATCATTGCTCTCTCCCCATTCATCTTGAATTTGATAGTGGCCATCCAACCCGATCTCGATGCCATCAGTCACGTTTTGCTCATACAGTGTGTCATCTTCATCCTCCACATTGTTCTCAGAATCAACGAAGTCTGAATCATCCTCCGATACTGTCACATACATATACACCACATGCAATTAGGAAATTATAATTCACGTATGGAAATACATACTGTGAACACAGGAATGGAGGCAAATTAATTATAAATATTTTAGTTTATACATATGCATGATATGAAAAAGTTTTTTCAGATTATACATATTTATGTTTTCAGTCACAGTACATTCCTGTTTTATGGAAAACGATAAGGGGCCTCCAAGTGATCCCACTAGTGAAAAGTCCTTTCAGAATCATGGAGTTGAAATCATGGAGCATATTCATCAAAATACAGAGGAAGATACAAAAATTCATGATTCCGATGCTTAAATGTAAATTTGAACATCATATTAAATTTGCTCATTTGTCGGGTTCTCGTTGTCCACATTCATGGAAATAATGGAAAATATTGATTTTCAATTACCTTCTAATGGTCCCTCCATTTGCAAGCCTTCCTCGTTGCAACACTCCGCACTAATTCGTGCTCATGGGGCCTTCGTGTGGGGTAGTATCGTTTAGGGGTTAGGGCTTCAATCGAATTGAAGAAGACATGTTTTAGGGATTGGGAATAAATGGTAATTTTGAAGACTTTAAATGTGTTTGTTAAGATAAATACATGTTTGGCACTGCTTATTTGGTGTTTAAGTGGCAATAATTTTCAATTTAATGTGACATCTCAAATTGCCATCGGCCACATGTGCAAGTTCACTGACGTTTTCCATCCGATGGCCAATGGAGCTGGACGGAACAATGTTGAATGGCCATTGTGACAAGTTTCAAAGGACAGTGAGTAAACCGTGACATATATCAAAGTTTAATGGCCAGTCAAACATTTAACTCAACAAATTAAAGTTACAACAATTAAATAAAGAATATATAAATATTAGTTAATTAAAATTAAAAAAATTAAGTTTTATCTTTAAATCAAAAAAAATTATTTATAAAAAAAAAAAAAAAGCCTGGAAACCTCCTCCTGTATGGAGATTTTGGAACCTCCAATCAAGGATTGGAAGCTTTTTAGGAAAATGGAGGTTTCTCCAAAAATTGCTTGAGTTTTTTATCCTAGCATAAGAACCTTAAAATTGAAAAAATTAAGTTTTATCTTTAAATCGAAAAAAAAAAAATTATTTTTGAGAAAACCTACATCCATGGATGGAGGTTTCCTCAAAAACCTCCAATCATGAACGGAAGTTTCCTCCATAAATTGTTTGAGATTTTGATCTTAGCATAAGAACCTTAAAATTGAAAAAAATTAAGTTTTATCTTTAAATCAAAAAAATAATAATTTATAACATGAACAAAACAAATTAAAAAACAAGAAAAAAAAAAAAAAAAAAAACCTGAAAACCTCCTGGATGGAGATTTTGGAGGTTTTCCCAAAAATTGTTTGAGGTTTTGATCTTAGTATAAGAACCTTAAAATTGAAAAAATTAAGTTTTATCTTTAAATTATAAAAAAAAATTATTTATAACATGAATAAAATAAATTAAAAAAACAAAAAAATAAAAGGAAACTTGAAAACATCCTGGATGGAGATTTTGGAGAAAACCTCCATCCATGATTGGAGGTTTCCTAAAAACTTTCCAATCATGGATGGAGGTTTTTGAGGAAACCGGATGGAGGTTTCTCCAAAAATTATTTGAGTTTTGATCCTAGCATAAGAACCTTAAAATTGAAAAAATAAAGTTTTATATTTAAATTGAAAAAAATTATTTCTAACATGAAAAAAAAACCTGAAAACCTCCAAGGTTTAACCTCCTGGACGGAGATTTTGGAGGTTTTCCCAAAAATTGTTTGAGGTTTTGATCTTAGTATAAGAACCTTAAAATTGAAAAAATTAAGTTTTATCTTTAAATTATAAAAAAAAATTATTTATAACATGAATAAAATAAATTAAAAAAACAAAAAAATAAAAGGAAACTTGAAAACATCCTGGATGGAGATTTTGGAGAAAACCTCCATCCATGATTGGAGGTTTCCTAAAAACTTTCCAATCATGGATGGAGGTTTTTGAGGAAACCGGATGGAGGTTTCTCCAAAAATTATTTGAGTTTTGATCCTAGCATAAGAACCTTAAAATTGAAAAAATAAAGTTTTATATTTAAATTGAAAAAAATTATTTCTAACATGAAAAAAAAACCTGAAAACCTCCAAGGTTTCCTCAAAAACCTCCATCCATGCACGCACGGAGCTTTAGATATATGTATATAGGTTTAAAGAAATGTTTTTATTCAGTCAAAACAACATTTTAAACTCATTTTCTTCCTCATTAGCTCCATGGACGCACAGAGCCATGCATGGAGCTCATGCTCCGTGTAGCTCCAGTTATCTTTTTTTTTTTCCCCCTAAATTATTATTATTATTATTATTATTATTATTTGCTTTTTGTTAAAAAATTGTTTTTATTCTTCGTTTTCATTTGTTAAAAAAATTTCGACGATCCTGAAAAATGAAATATATATAAAGAAAAAAAATTCAACCATCCTAAAACACAAATGAAAAATGAAATAAAGCTCTTTACCAGCACGGAGTTTTAGCTCCATTTTTTTTTTTGTTTTAAAAATGTTTGTATTATTTGTTTTTTTTTTTGTATGTTTTCTAAATTCTAAATTCATTGCACATAAACAATATTATAAATTCTTTTTCTTTCTTAAGACTATCCATCTAATCTAATAACTTACAAAAATGCACAAAATTTCTATTTCCTAAAACACAAATAAAAAATGAAATATACAAAAGAGAGAGAGAGAGAGAGAGAGAGAGAGAAATTTTAAAATTTAAAATGAAAGGGGAGAAGAGCAGAAACCTGGTATCGGACTAGTTACTTCGAATCTCCTCTATCATCCCCAAACGAATCTCCTCCATTCAAAACTAGTAGAAACTCCAGCATCTACCCTTGTCTCCCGTCTAATAATCAATATTGCCAAGTTTTGTTCCTTTCAATACAAAATTGCAAGTGTCAGAATTAATATAGTCTTACAAAAATTAATTTCAATAAATAGTTTTATAAAATTATCTTAGAAGCTAATTCACTATCATCTGGAAGGTATCTTCTAAAAAAATGAATACGACGCCCGATAATCAAATGAAACTTAAGAAAATTGATGATTGACTAAAAAGAACAAAAAATCAAAACATACTTACATACAAATTAGAGAATTCTTTTTTCCATTCAATCCCAAACACTGCAGATGAGACCTCCCACTTTCTACAGTATCAACTGCGAAAACACAATTTTAATCAATTCCAAGAATCCAAAATCACAAATAAAATAAAATAAAAAACCATTTGAAAATCTTGAATTATTAACAATACCAAACGTTTGCAGCTAGAAATCTTAAATAATCGTTCAATAATCTTCTGATAGACAAGGCTATTCTAACTAAAAAAAAAAGAAAAAAGATCAAAGATCACACAAAAGAAATGATATCACCAAAATAAAATAAACCTTAATCAATGGAGATCTTGTTGCCACTGTACAATTTCTAAATAGATTTTCAGCTTTTTAGAATGTTTACATACTTAAAATAAAGAAGAAAAAAGATCTAATAGATAAGCAATAAGGTCAAAGAAAGTTGAAGAAAGATACACAAGAACGAAGTTTTGGGGATAAAATTTCAACCTTCTAGATTTGTCCGGGATTTCTTTGTCCATAGAAGAGAAATGATACGCGCTCAGTAAGATGAATTTGCTTTCCTCGCATTTTCTTCGTATCTTCATAACAATAGGAGAGAAAGCGAAAAATCAAGTTACAGATATCAATTAGAAGAGTAGAGGAATGGTCAATGGAGTGTAAGAAATGCACAAACAGTATGGGATTTAGTATAAGATTCAACCAAGACAATAAAGAAGAAGGAAAAACTATAAGACGAAATATATGGCCAACACGTGTCCCGTCTTTGCTTCGCACTTTTATATATATAGGGAAAAAAGGAAAAAAGAAAAGGGAAAAAAACCTGGTGAGGGATTGTGCTATAACTTAAGAATTTAGCCCTTACTTGTCATCCATTTTCTCCCATTATTTTTCTACAGTTATTCATTTTCAACCACACATTCTTCATTAAAATAATATTGCATGTAAATAAAAAAAATTCATTCTTTTTTAACCACACATTTCAACATCAATCACCATTCTATAATACATTCTTTCCAAATAATGGGTGACAAACACACCCTTAATTTTGTAAATTTTGCTATGTTGTTTAAAGAAAAGAAAGTGGTAAGAAGAATGTATCACATTAGTAGTTAAAAAAAGGTGATCTCATTATGACATTTTGATTACCATTATTCATTAAAAGAAGACAATTTATTAATAACAACATTATGATATTCTCGTGAGCTAAACATCAAAAGGTGATCTCATTATGACATTTATGAACTTCACAAAATGAAGAAATAAAAATAAAAATAATCAAATATGATATGGACATTAAAGATTATATAATTTAACTGGTTTTTATTTATCTATATTTGAAACAATTTGCGCTCATGGCTCACATTGTTGCTTGAAAGAGCCTCCATGAATATTGATACAACTTATATTGGAAGATAAGACTCTAGCATGATATTATAAGAATTTGCTAATTAAAATTTTTGAACATGAATATAAATTATGTGCCAAATAAAAGGAACACTATACCAAGAAATGTTACGTAGTGGGTGTGATATTACTTGCCTAGTAGTCCCCAAGCCCAATATTATGTGGAATATGGTGCAATTATAGGCATTACTGTGTCCATGAACAACATCAAACCCATGAATCCTAGGAATCCCTAGACGTGTAGATAGAGACCCCTCTGTAAGCCATTCGCCATGTTAACCAAGTTTGCAACGGTAGCGTGTGGAAGTAGTATACTTCCACCACCGCTTAATATGCTCCCTGCATAAATGTGCTTTAATAATAAGCATAAAATCTTAATTATCCTTTTACTTTTAATAAACACAGTGAAAGGACAGCAACATCCTGTAGTCTTATACTCGTAACAAGGCAGATAGGTTTTCATAAACTATAATCAACAAGATGTACACATTTGATGAATTGTATCAAAAAAAGTTTGATATTATGCAAGTAATATCACAGGGACATGCCTCATTCGTTCAAATTAGAGACAATGGAATCTACACAAATTTGTGGGTCACCATACTTTTTTTCTCCATTTAATGAGCAAAAATATGAAATTGTGAGCCTTATGGTCATTTCTTACTTCCTAATGAATTAATAATACAAAATGTGCATGTAAACAAAATATAGATTCTTTTCAAGTTTATAGAATATATTTACGTAGTCACAAGGTGGCAATAGAACGATAAATTTGGGAGAAGGTGTAAAAATGCATGTGATACTCATTCTTTAGAACAAGAGTTGATATGCAATAAAAATAAATAAATGCAAACAAATGGAAGTTAGATTGAAAAGCTCTATATGTTAGTTCTTAATGATGTTTCTCTAATGACAACTTCAACAAAGATGACGTCAAGTGCAAAATTATCAAACCTTGTGTTACTTTGTAATTTGAACTGCTACGAGTAGTATTTATGTCTTGTTAACATATTAGGCTTGTCAAACTCTAAGATAGGTAAATAAAAAGAAAAATCATCATAATTTCTTAAAATCTTACCAACTTGGGATTTCCCATCCCACATTTCAAGGTTACTAACAACAATATTTTAAAGGCAAAAATGAAATTCACCCTAGTTTTTTGCCTGCTTGAGAAAGCTACCATTTCAAGTGCATAAATATAGAACGCATAAACTGTGCTAAGCAAAGACATTATCATGTATCAATGACATAAGCAATTTTAAGAACTTATCCAATTGTCTTAAGATATGCAACTCTCAATTTGAATCCCAAGAAACACACTCTTTAAATTTTCTAAGCAACATCTACTCGCGTAATAAGAACAAAAGCCACATTTTTGACCCCGACCACATCAGTGCCTAAGTTGGAGCAACATACACATAGATTCACATAAAAGCACAATGCAACAGTCTCATTTAAGTTAGAGACAATAGTCCCATCAAAGGTAGATTGATTCATAATAAAAGCCTAATGAGCTTATTGAGTAGCTAATAATACGCTAAAAGTACAACATATTAGATAAAAAAAAAATTGTATAAACAACCAAAAGAGTAAGCCATAACACACTAAAACCTGCTGGTCTTTGAATTAAATGCAAGATAATTTTGAAAAGATATTCCAAAGTATATTCATTATAAGAATGCCTGGCTTTTACTTTTTTATTGATCAGCATAAATAAACTAAAAGAGTACGAGGAATTCATTAAAAAAATAGGATAAATAAGTAAAATGGACAAAAAGAAAATATTTATGCAACAAAAAGTCTACCTAAATGAGCAAAGCAAATAATGGTTAAAGTGGTCCGAATATGTACCTTTAGCTAATAAATTATGCAATAACTTTAGGAGAACCTTCATTTTATAGTTCAACACTTATTGATCCTCTTGAGGTATTTAAAAAAAAAAAAAAAGATTGAACCCCAACCTTGAGTGCTCCAGCGCCCCGCCCCGTCCCTAGAGCTTTGTAAGGGAGGTAAATCGCGAGATGTGCCCCAATAGGCCAGCGAATAAGAGCTGTATGTACACTGGACCTACAAGAAGTCCAATTTCATGTCTCAGGAATCACCCCAAAATGAAGATAGAAAAAGAAAAGGGAAAGAACCGAAATGAAGATAGAAAAACCTAAGAACAAATATTTCTAAAACAATTAGAAAAAATAGAACTCATCAACTTTCAGGCAAATGAATGATTCACGAATAATATCCAAAGAGTGCCTTCAGTAAGTTGCCTGGCGATAGGGCATTCTTCCTATTTGAAGCATTAGAGTAATTTGAAAGAGAGTGAGTTGAATTCTCTGAATAAACAATGCCCAAAGGTTCAACGAGTATTGCAAATGACTCCTGTGAAATACAGAAAAAAGTAAAAGTTCTGAGCTTCTATAAAATCATCAGTTCGCAGAGAAAAAAAATTTCAATTAGGTTTTCAGTCATAATCATTTAACAAAATTCTGTCACCATATTTTCTAATAATCCACAAGAAGAGTGCCTCATCTACTTGTTTTGTAACTTCATGTGAATTCATAGAATCTAACTCAGCATCTACCTTTATTGTACTATGTAATTCAGGTATATTGGTGCATATCATATCTAAAGCTTCACAAATTCTTCTCCTTGTTACCAAATTGTAATTGTTAGTGTCTCAAAATTTGCTTCAAGTAAAATACAACAAAGTATATTTTTATAAAAATCCAACCATGAATGTACATTTTGAGTAAACTCGATGTCATAACTTCGTACAAATATAACTGGCTAGATGTTAATCCAAAATATCACTTAATAGCTTATTAAAAAATGTTCATATAAAGCTATTTAATTCCTGATGCCATATATGTAATCATATGCACACTTTTGAAGGGAGTATGTTCTCATTTAATTTTGGCTTTATCAATTACACAAAAAAGGCAATTAAATTTCATACCATATGTGGCACATCTGTACTCCTATGACCATGGGAAAGTAGAACTTATCCCCAATATGTGGCATGTTAGCTATGGGACAGGCACAGCTGAGCAACAGCTGCATACAAATTGCTTCTTTAAATATTAGCCCCTGTTTGCTTCCCATTATTTTATCATTAAAATGAAAAATATGACCATTAATCATCATATCAAGCAACCATATTTAATTTTTAATCTTTTGTGTGGGCTCGTAATGACTATATTTTTCATTCTCATTCTTACATAAATGAGAAACAAACAGGGGTATAGATCCTGGTATTATTAGGTTGCATAAATAAAGGAATTGAAATTAGAATTTTTTGCCAGTATAAAAGATTAATATTTTGTACCATATAATGTTATACCTGAGGTTCGGGAGAACCTCCCTAAGGCCCTCCAATGGACCACTCAACATCTTTTTGCAAAAGGATCTACTTTTACTTAATACCATACCTTAAAAGGAAAAAAAATCAATAAACCAGAAAGTCCAAAAATGTAAAGAAGATTGAAAGATATCATAGCACAATTCAATTCTCAAGAGTTGTTACCACGGTTCTCCAACAACAACATTGGGATGGCTAAAAATCTTGACTGCATTGTGTAGCTTGTTTGTTGGAATAGGCTCACCGGACGGATTATAAGCTTCGTACATGACCTAATCAAGAGAAATAATCAAGTAAGGTATGATTTAAAAACATACACGTAAACTACAAACCGACATAATTAAATGCGTAATCGATGATAGTAAGAAGCAACTTGCCAATGTATTATTTCCCTTGAGGGCTATATCATTCAGTAATAGAATGAGTAAAAAAAATCAAAGAAACCCACATAAAAAAGGCTATACTATTGAAAACTCATTACTTTTACTATAGAATAAGTGAAAGAAGTATACCTTGGATGAGTTGGATGCCATCTTACATTCCAAACCATTCATCACAAGGACGTGCAGTACAAGCAACACTAAACAATGAAATCAATCAATTAAAATATCATTAAACTAATGAAAATATTTACAGTTTCTTGAGTTCGTGAAAAAAAATTTACAAGAATTACATGGCGTATGACATCTAAATAAAACAGTTATGTCATATGAGATATTCCTACTATATATTGATGCTTTTTCCTCATCTTTTTAGACGGATACTGTTAAAGTGGCTAAACTTTTTCCTATGTTTCTTTTTAATGAGTAGGCTGTCACAAAAGGGCTATGGCAGAAGTAATAAAAAATAGGAAAATTGCGATGTTGATCACCAACCTTAATAAATTGTTGCTAATGGGTCCCTAAATTTGAAAAAGTTCGAGTTGATTCTCAACATTTAAATTTGTTGCATTGTTTAAAGCTTTGGGACAAAGTTGTGATGAGTCATATAGGTTGGAGATTATTTCTGTTATTTTCCTAAGAATTAAAGATGTAAAGATATATTAACGTTCCATGTCAATACATGTGATTAAGAAATTTTTTATATGAACGGAATTATAATAGTCAATGTATGAAGTCATTCACATGCCAAGTCCTACATTAAATGAATATATATACACACACACACACACACACACCCCTTCAATGGTGGATTTTTCAGTCTCAAATCAAACTTATCAATCTATATATCAACCAAATCTCCAACCCACAACCTCAATCCACTTATGGTTGCATTCCCCTTTTCTCACCCCAAAGAGACAATGATATAATGGTGTTTGCAAGCCACAAAGGCCAAGAGAAGATAAGAAGATGCAAGAAGAAGATTGCAAGAGGTAGCCAAAGTCTCTCTTCTCACACAATAGGGTAAAACACACGGCTCTTGCAAGAGGAAGGAAGTATATATAGTTTTAGGTATATTACAAATTGGGCCAAGACACAAAGTAATGGGCCAAGATACAAGGAAGCCCTCCTATAAGTGGATTTGGATCAAGGTAATATCAAACTCAATTAAGCTGCAACTAATAGCCCACGTTGTTTTCGGGTCAATCATATAAGTTGATTGGTTAATAAATATTTCACTGATTAGCCTCGACCAATGGAATATAATCCGACACTGTTTAATATCATTGCCCGGGATTATTGGGTATCAAAAATCCAACAATCTCCATCTTGATGCTCAATAATCTGCAAGTAACCAAAAACACAAGGTTTAAACTTGCACAATCAAAGTAATCCAATAAAATTGGTATCACAAACTTTACCTCGTGTTTCGAACTGAAACACATGTCATACCTGCTCTATGTACTCACCAGGGCTAATGTCCAAAAACACCCAAGTAGAAACAAGTATCACAGTGAACAAATAATCATGCGATGAAGATATTATATAGGATACTACACAAATCTCTTAAGAAATTCACGCTCACACAGAACCAAAGATTAATACCAAATTAATCAGCACACTGTCAAACACACATGCAACAAATGCATAAGTGACCCCACAAAATATCTTACCACACTTATCATATCTCATTCTGTGTTGCTCACACCTCAAGAACACACATTTCCTTTCATTGCCCACCGTGCTCACTAGACTGATCACTCAACTCATGTATAACTAGTAGGTCACAATAGATCATAAGTCCACGGGATCATCCTCTATCACCACATCACTTATCCCAACCTACGTGGATAATTGGACTCCACCTTACAGAAATGATAGAAGTGCATCTCTCACACTCTACATATACAGGATCTCTTTCACAGATAAATGATTCTATACATTTGATCACATCTTCGCTTGTGGTCCAAATGTCACACTCTACATCCTTTGGTATAAAACATCATGTACCCTTAGGCATCTATACTCCACCTTACCAAAATACATTTAACATACTGCTAATGCATCTTAACCCACTATGCATGCAAACAATCACACCAAGTAATCACATTACCTCAAATTCATACAAACACACATATCAAGCAAATTGAAATGCAACATATAATTATGCAACAAATTAGGCAATCACACACATGCAGAAAGGATCACACACAGATGCATATGCAGTGACTAGGTTTACTTTCTCAACAAACCTCACTGTGGTCATAGCTCGACCCCTCAACCACATTCGTCTCACCTCTCATCTTACCCTTCAACTTATCCTTCTTCTTGGGACAGTCCCTAATAATGTGCCCAGACTTACCACAACTATAACACCGTCTACCACTAGACTTGTCCCGTCTCTTGCCCTACTACCTTCATCACTCGAGTCACTACTCGAATCACCACTATTTTTAGCTCTACCCAAATTCATTTGCTTAAACCTCATCCTACTCTTTATCATGTGTAATTCACCGCTCCTCTCATCTTCATCTTCAGCCTTAATTTTCGTCTTCTTACTTCTAACTGAGTTTATGACAATCTCGAGGGTCAATGTATCCCTACCATACTTAATAGTATTTTTAACTTCCTTATATGACTCAGGCATGGAATTAAGTAAGATAATATCCTTATATGTTTTAGATACGATTTCTTCACAGTTAACAATGTCTTGAACAAGTTTATTAAAAACATCCAAATTATCATCAAGATCCTTTGAATGATCCATTTTAAAATTGAAGAAACGCTCAAGAAGATAAAGTTTATAGGGAGTAGATTTAAGTAAATACAAATCTTCCAACTTTTTCCAAGGATCTTATGGTTTTCAATTTTCCTACTTTTCTCAAAATAACATTAGATAGGTGTAAAATGATTGAGATATAAGCAAGTTCATCGGCTTCTTCTTTTGTTCTTTTGAAAAATTAGCTGAAAAATTGCCTTCAATAGCTTTTGAAACCTTTTGTTGGATCAAAATATCTTTCATTTTTTGTTGCCAGATTGAAAAATCACATTTTCCATTGAAAATACCAACTTCGAAATGCGAGGACATTTTTGGAAAAAACAGAGCAATCAAATGGGCAAATAGATCAATCAAAGTAATCATACGACTGCAATATACACCGTTCTAGATTCTCAGAGTTTCGTAAGACTCCCGATCTTAGATCAAGGGAACGTTTGAACGAGTAAGGTCTAGGTATTCTAATGAAAGTAACAACACAGCGAAATTTACGATGCAACAAAATAAGTATATCCGATCAAACGAAATTTCACAGCAATTTTAGCACAAAGCACAATATGCTAATTTATCCAAAAATAAATACCCAATCACAAAAATTAAGAGCAGCTAATCCTAATTTCTAGCACAATCAATGGTTTCCAAGCAATGACAACTCTCAATCCTATTGATCACCCCACACGATGATCTGCTAGTGCAATAATGTAAGGGTTTCAGCCAATTTACCAAAGCGAATCTATCTGAGTCCGTAAATTAAGAGGGATGTGAATTTCTTACTTTTGGACCTTTACTAATCACCTCAAAGTCACCAGCAATTAATTAAGCAAAACTGAATCCCGAACATGCAAGGGTAAAATTGTCCAAAATTTATAGTAGCACCCAAAACAGAAAACAAGGGTCTGTCTCATCGTCTGGAGAAAACTGCCTGAAGACACTGTCGTCCGAGGAGCCTCCACTAGCCGCATGAGCCTATACCGGAGCTCCACGTGTTGGCCGCCACGCATCACGGGTTCGACCATGCGCCACCCACTCCGGTGCGCCTTGACCTGCTGAACACACTGGTGGCCTTGGTTTGTCCAAAAGGTAAGTGGTTTCACCGAAAATTAACCAAACAGATCCAGCAGAAAATTGAAAAATCTGGACAGATCCGTTTCTGATTTTATGGCAATTCTCAGACCAATTTTCAATCAGTTTCAGGCCAGAAATTCCACCACAACCTCGCTCTGATACCAAATGTTTAAGAAACGACCTTCAATGGTGGATTTTTCGGGCTCAAATCAAATTTACCAATCTATATATCAACCAATCAACCAACTCTCCAACCCACAACCTGAATCCACTTATGGTTGCATTTCCCTTTTCTCACTCCAAAGGAACAATGATATGATGGTGTTTGTAAGCCACAAAGGCCAAGAAAAGATAAGAAGATGCAAGAACTTGAAGAAGATTGCAAGAGGTAGCCACACAGAGGGCAAAACACATGGCTCTTGCAAGAGGAAGGAGGTATATATAGTTTTAGATATATTACCAATTGGGCCAAGACACAAAGTAATGTGCCAAGATACAAGGATGCCTTCCTATAAGTGGATTTGGACCAAGGCAACATTAAACTCAATTAAGCTGTAACTAATAGCCCACGTTGTTTTCGGGTCGAGTATATAAGTTGATTGGTTGATAAATATTTCACTCAACGGCCTTGCCTATGAAATATAATCCGACACTGTTTAATATCATTGCCTATGGAAATGATTTAGCAACGATCAACAGTACACAATATAAGTATAAAAGTAATATCAACTGGGATTCATTATTAGAAAAGGAAATGTGAATCTTATTTTATTTAATTTTCCTTCTTCGTAAGAGCATCCAAAAAAAATAATAATAATAATAGTAATATATAATAGCAAATTTCAAGGCGAAAATCCACATTGTTGGCATAAGACTGCATTACCAGGCGAATCACATGTGCTTAATCATTGACAGCAATATAGTTACTACTAACAATAAAAATTAATGAAGTTGACATATAACATAATTGATGAATTTGTCGGTCTAGATAAATCAGCTTTATTAGCTTCTGAAGTTGCTTTTTCATTCTTCAAATTCAAATATTGTATTTTTCATTTTTACTTGAATCTAGGCCTAGGCATGTGAATGATTTCAGAGATTGACCAATTTGATTCCTATATTTCTAAAAAAATTTAACACTTGTTTCGTACTTATTAGAATAAAGATTTTAATTTAGACCAAAGTTAACAATTAATTTTAACTACATATGTGATCCACAACTTGCAACCACATATTTTATCAATTTTTATCCCAAAATTAAAAAACAACTTGAACTTTTTGAAATTTGGGACCCAATAGCAATAATTTATTAAGGTCGATGACCAACACTACAATTTCCCTTATTTTTATTGCTTCCATGCCGATAACCATACCCATTGTTTCCTTCTAGCAACAATAAACCTTAAGGAGAACAATTGGCCCAACAATTTTAAAATCTAACTCTTATTTTTATTTATATATAATTTAAATCGATTATAAATAATTTATAAATATGGTTTACGTAATACCTTCCAATGCTCCCACTTTAATCCTCAATCGAGTCAATCCTTCAACCGCCCAACACATATCGATAATATGATGCCACCTTCACAAATTCCTATACGCGTACGGCTCTCAACTTCCTAAACCCTAATTAGCAAAATTAGTAATTTCACAATCTTGCAAAAATCACATATTATCTCCTCCCGTTTATATCCTCTGTCACCAAAACCTTTATGTTCCAAACCCACTCACCATATGAAGAAAGATACCAACCTTCAGTATATTTCTTAAAATATACAAATTCTCTCCAAAATAAGAATAGACATTTTTCATACAAAGCAATACACAATTTTTTGAAGTAACAATTTTCAAAAATTACTAAATTTCGTGCCGTAACTATAATATAGACCCATAGTGGTCTTCAAGTCTCATCGCAGTTTATTTATGAAAATTTACGTGTTAAAAGTTAAAAAAAAATAAAATAAAATAAAAATTATGCTCTATTAATAGAATATTTAGATAAAAACTGTCACCAGAGATAGGATATGCTATTAATGAATAGTTGGGATACGAATACTTTGAAAAAAGTTGGAGACAAAAGTATAACAACAATAAAGGGAGGAGACATTTAATATAATTAAAATATTGTGCACTTGTAAAAAGTATAAACAACTTGATATTTAATATATTATAGATAAATGATGATCATATATGATGATATGTTTAATTCTATTCGAGAGAAATTGAAAAATATAATAGGAACATTAATGAACAAGTATAAACAAGTGTCATTAATGTTGGGAATTGTATTAAAATGTATTAATAATGGGAGGCTCGAAATCTTACTACATATTTTTAATCAATTTTACAAGCGTGCCGTAGTTTCTAATTAGATTAATTTAGATAATTAGTTTCAAGGAAAAAAAAAATCACAACATGGCTATACAATTAGAATTAGTATTAGATAGAAATAGAGTAGGTACATATTATTTTATTCACTACTCTATCACTTATCTATGATATCGTGCACTTTTGAGATTCTGCCAATCAACTTGTAAAAGAAAGACTTCCATGGGATTGAGTATTATTGTACAGTAGGTAAAGAAAATTGAATAATAATAAAAAATATTATAGAAGAAAAAAAAATGTTGAAATTTTATACCTTACTCTACACTGACTACAATATAGAAAGTGTGGGCTGACAAGCCCTTCAGGGCATAGTCCAGTGGTGCAAAAGATAGGAGTGAGGTTATCTCACGCATTGCTGACAGCCGCAGTGTGGGGGTTCGATTCCTGAAACATGGAATTGGACCTTATAAGTGCAGTGTACAATCAACTTTTATTCCCTAGCCTGTTGGGGCACATCCTGAGATTTACCTCCCTCACAAATATCTAGAGACGGTGCGGTGGGGGCCCTCAAGATTGGGGTTCAATCCTTTTTTTTTTTCTTTTTCCAGAAAGTGTGGACTGACATTAGAAGATAAGTTGCTGGTGTAAGTACGTACGTTTGGCTCATAAATTACACTGTGTTATCTTACTTATTTCATTAATTCTGTGGTGTAGGTTAGCATTTAAGAGCGTGTGTATCCATGTATGTTTTACATATATTAGCTCTTGTTCATGTAATTTTGTGATGTTAGGCTAATTTTATTGTCTTAGATGAACCTTGAATTATAATATTTTAAAATTAATTTTTACTACTTTTGCGTTATATGCTTGTTTATTTTAAAATTAATTTTTAACTCCATTCGAGGGAAATTGTTAAACAATATAGGAACATTAATGAACGAGTATGAACAATCGTTATTAATGTTGTGAATTGTACTAAAATGAATTAATAACGGGGGATTCAAAGTATTAATGCATATTTTTAATGGGTTTCACAAATGCTTTCTTAGTTACTAATTAGATTAATTTAGATAATTAGTATCAAAAACAAAACAAAAAAAGGTCATAATTTCTTATTTGATTAGAGTTAGCATCAATTAGAACTATATAAAGTACAATCTCTGTGGGATAATAATTTATTAACTACTATATTACTTATCCACAATATCGTTCACCTTTAGAATTTCGTGAATCAACTTGTCGAAGAAAGGCTTGCATGGGATTTAGTATTATTGTAATATTTCTTCAATATATTTGGTTAAGAAAATTTTAAATAATCAACAATATTATAGTAAATGTTAAAGTTTTATTCATTCAACTATAGTGCTACATTGTAGAACGTGTGAGTCGATATTAGAAGACAAGTTACTGATGTAAATAAATACGTCTGTCTTGTAAATTATACAATGTGTTATTTGACTTATTTCCGTAGTTCTTAGGTTTAGATTAGCATTTAAGAGCGTAATTATATATATGGATAATTCATTGGGAAATGGAAACGATACATGTTCATATAATACAGGTGTGTTTGACCAGAAAAATATTAAAAGATGATTATTTATGTGTAACTAAGGCATACATTATAGAGATAATCCTAACCAAAATGGATAATTTGGTACGTGTAACCAAGGTATATTAACAGTGGATATATTCATCTACTTTCAATGACTTTTTCTTGTTATATAATTTGAGTTTGAATCCAATTTTCAATTTCCTATCTGCCCCGAATTGAATTTATGCGTCTTTATGCATTATGAAGTGAATTTTATTCCAATTTTTGTGTCTGTCTGTACAAGTATTGCTTTGTCTCATATACTTATTTTTTGGTTTATGTTGTGGGTATGTATTTTTCGAAAACTGGCCTTGAACATTTAATTTACAGTAACCAACTAATTTTAGGTCAACAAGGCTGCCACCAGAATTTTAGATTGTCAACTAGCCAACTCCAACTACCGTCCATGTATGATCCATACTAGATCTGACCAACTGCCCAAATCCTGTTGTGCAAAAATGGGATATGCACTCAACAAATAATGAAGAATTTCAAGAATGTTGCGAGGAAGAAAACAATGTGGAAGGGAACAATAAGTATACTAAGACGCTGGAGGAGATGAAGAATTTCAAGAATGCTGGTGACCCTTTCATCGAAGAATTTTTCCTAATTTTTCAATCTGTTTACAATGTGATGAATAATATGATGACTGATTTAGTATTCATTTGTTATTGCATAAATAAACTTCTATTATGGAATGAGTTATATAGTGAAAGTAAATTGTGGAATAACAATATAATTTTTAAAATAAAAAATAGGTACAAAACGACAACATTCAAATAAATTTAATTGAAGAGTAACGGCTACTTGCAAATGCTAAAACAAGTAACGAAACGAGCAATGCACACAGCTAAAACATAAAAGGATGCAACGTGCAGCCTATGGCAACAAATTCTTGCCATTGTAAAATGCCATTTTTTCTTCTAACGTGGATTGCCCTTGGGACCAATTTTGAGCTGTACTAATCCACTTCACCTCAGGCTGCCTATAGAGTGACTTGCCTACAACTGTAAGGGCTAGTGGAGATCCTGAGCAACCTCTGACCACCTGCCATGAGATTCAAAGAGCAACATCAGTTAAGTTTTAAAGTAGATATAGTAAATAAATTTCTAAAAAATCCGTTGAAAATTATTTACATCTCCGTTCAAAAATTTTTTACATCTCAACCTAATAAAATTTTTTACATCTCAACCTAATAAAATGAGTTCTGAAATGAAAATTTGTCACTCTAGGTGTAGTTTAATGTTTCTGCTAGAGTAAAATGCTATGAAAATATGATGAAAAATTGAGCTACATACAGAAAAATGAACTATCTTCAATATTGATGTTTCTGGTAGAATGCTCTGGAGACGCATTTTGGCAGAGATAATGCTTTTACCTCTTCTACAAGACGTTTTTGCACAGTGCAGATCCCATCTTTAAAGGCATAATGTTGAAATAGAGTCATTGCATCTTGATGATTCAGCATATTCAATTGATAAGTCCATTCAAATTGTGGAAACTCAAATCTCGATGTAACCAAGATTTTATATCCACGTATTGGAAGAAGGAATTCATCAATGAGTGACTCAGATCCTGACCACATATCGTCTAGGACTAATAGTATAGGAGCTGGTCCTATGTGCTGTTGGAAAAACTGTTCTAATTGGTATATTGCATCTTCATCGCTTTGAAAGACAGGCGCCTTCTGGTTTTTGTTACTCTGAATTACTTTTTGAACCATTAGCTGGAGGTTAGCTGATTTTGAGACTGTCTGAAAGAAGATATTATTCCCATATATACCTATGCAAAACGTTAGATAATCAAGAATTACATGAGCATAAAGGAAAGTATTGCCAAAGTTCAAGGGATAAGATTCTGTCGGCAAAAATTCATGTATATCTTCACAATTGGTGCATTATTCAAGGTATCCCAAAACAAAGAACAAGTATAGACTACTCTAAAGACAGAAATTTTTTGACTCCTGCTGCAAACATAAGACTAAATCGTTTTGGGTTCTTGCTCAAACAATCTTCTTGTGATTTCCTGTTCTTATAAAGCTTAAAGAACACTTCACAAGAAACACCAACCTCTGAATAAACCACTCTTTTTCATTAAGCAGATTGCAAGTATTTGGAAAAATACCAATTAGAAAAAGAAAAAGCAACAAAAGTCAAGAATCTTTAATATTAAACTCACTGGTTACCTCTAATTTCATCATCATTACAGAGCAATTTCGCCAGTGTAGTCTTGCCGTAGCCATCAGGAGCCGAAAGCACAACAATTGGCACCTCATCATTTAGAAGCATCGCCTTCAGTTCCTGAAGTTGCATGTCTAATCCAACCACAAAATCCGGAACTCCCGGAACACCACACCAACCTGAAAACCCATTGTTTTGTTAATCAAACCAAAACGTAAGGGAAGTTTTTTTATTCATATTTACAAACTAATTACAATCTTATCTAGGATGGGAGAGTAGTACCTGAAAACCCACTATCATTATTTTGAATAGAAATTACTTTATCCATTTTCTCCTGAAGAACATTTACTCCAACAGAAATATTTTTGCCATCTCTGGCCAACTCAGCCTGTACATTTATCTGAAAATACCACAACAACGAGCTTTCAAATTCTTTCAGTTTCTTCGCGTACAAATACTTCTGGATTGGATTCCACCGCTTGATTTTCAAGCACTCCCGAACGAGCTCTTCGCCTTGTTCAAACCGATTATTGAGCGTCTCTGCTCCTTCTTGTCGGTAGTTTAGCACTCTGTTCAGCTTCTCTATGTCCTCGACAAATGGCTTGATTGAAGTCAGAGTTTCTTTTAAGTGGTTGAGTTCAGACCTGAAACTGGCTACTGTCAAGGCTACGTCTGAAACAGCTTTCATTAGAAGATCAAAAGCTGCCCCTCCGAGCAATTCCGCCATTTGTGCTTAGAAGGAATCCCTATTGAAATTTGTTATGGGAATTGAAAGGAAGCAAATGCAGATCAAAGAGAAATTGTAATCAAGATGAGAGAATATACTTGAAACCTGTAGCAGTTCATATATTCTTCATTTTATGGCATGTTTGCCTAAGTTTAAAAGTGGATCAAAATTAGTTATATCTTTTAAGCTTGGTTAAAAATGCTTAGTACACTACCTACCTATTCAAATGTCATTAATACTATATGACATTTAGTGCAGTTGATTGTTTAATAACTCAATAAACCGACTCATAGTTAAGTCCTTATTAGTTCGGTAGAGATTATTTAAAATTCATTTTCTCTAAACTTATTTTCTAATATACATTTTTTTCAATAAAATAAATTTACGTATATATTCATAATTTTTTCCTACCTTTTAACTGAACATTCTCCCAAAAATCACTTTTCACAAATATATTATGAGAATCTACCTGCGCTAAATGTAGTTTTTTTAGTTATACGGACTTAATGTTGAAAATTTAAGTAACTCTTATAGTTTCTTGTAAGTGACCATAGTTATGTCGATGTTACAAAGTTAAATTTTCCCAACGAAGTTGTTCAGAACCCAACAGCTTACCATACTCTTCAAACATTTTGACATTTGAAAATAAAAGAACGGGAATATTTTTCTGCTATCATGGTGCTACATGGCATAGATGACTTGTACGACTAGCATTTACAAGTTAGATGAATTATCTCTATTCTATTTTACCCCCTAACATAATCCGTACGTAATACATGAATTTCCAATTATCTTAAGTGTACACATACAGAATGAATAAATGCACTATTTGTTGGAAACAAGGGGGTTTGGATAAGAGACAAAAAGAATGACAAAAAATTACAGCAACAAGATGAAAAATCCAAAAAATTGTTAAGAATAAATTTGAAGGCTCGAATGTGGATTCACTGTTCTCAAACGATATTTGCCCTCTTTCGGGATTGAATGAGATGCTTAAGGGTTTTGGTAAATGTTTTGTAGGATTATGTCAAGCATTGTAAAGGATTTAATACCAAAGCACAAGTATAATCCTCCAAAACTTAAAGAATACTAAGGAAGATAATTAATATGAATATAAATCAATAATTTGATTTAATATGAAATGATATATGAATCTCAAGATATTTTTCAATGTTTCTAATGTGTTTGTATTGATCATTCATCACCTATTTATAAGCATCAATCAATACACCACGAAATGATGTCAAAACATGATGAAAAGTGATAACTTTTAATCGAAAACGGGTGAACAATTTAATTAAATGCATGGGTGGTTATGAAACTTAAATATACGAAATTTGTATGGTATGATACTACGCAGAAATACTAGATTTAAAAGCATAAATTGTTTAAGAAACTGCCCATAAATTATTGAAATATTGTCAAACAGTATCTTTGTACATTATTAGACTGTTATTGATCATACAGTATATGACACATTTTGAGTTGGCATTTTATCGATTCTTGCTAATGAATTGTTATTGGTTCTGATGTGGTCGCAAAAGGAATAGGAGAATCGAGGAGCACTTGGTCTCCTAATGTGAGATTTTTCACATACAACATTCGAGTGAGCTTATAGTCCATGGACCCACAGAAAGAGTCAAGTGCCGCCCTCTTGGCTACATTTCCCTCTGGACTTCATTTCCCACTCCAGTCTTTTGTGCGAGAGATACTTAATGATTTTGGGATCGAGCTGAACCAATTTAATCGAAATGGTTGCATCCTTGGAGCCTTCATCACATGGAAGTTATCGGGGAATATGGGGGGCATCCATGAAGATATTAAAATAATAATAATAATAATAATAATAATAATAATAATAATTTCAGTGCTGGTCATCAACCTTAATAAACTATTTATATTTGGTCCCCAAATTTTCAAGAAGTTTAAGTCGGTTCTAAACATTTTAAAACTTGCAAAATAGTTTCTGAAAAGTAATTTTTCAGATAAACTAAGAAATATTATTCTCATAATATAATTATTTGAATGTGCAAAAAATATAATTCCGCAAAACCATGAGGAGAAAAGTATAAATCGTTCAAGTGTTACTTAATAGAAATTTTTTCTCTTTAATGTTTCTTGTTACTGGTAAGGAACATTGGGGACAAAAAAGGGGGAAAAAATGAAGAAAGGCAATCATCTTAGAAGATAAAAAATAAGAAAATTGTTATGTTGGTTCTCCAACTTAATAAACTACTACTACTCGCTCTAGGGGCGTAAGCGGTCCGATTTTACCGGTTTTTGACAAATTTTCAAACCAAACCGTTTAATCCGATTTGAAAAAAATTCAAACATAAACCAAACCATTTTGAACGGTTTGAAAAAAACTCAAACCTAAACCTAACGGTTTGTTCCAGTTTTAAACCGTCGGTTTCATCTTATATTTTTTTGTCTGCCTACTTTTATGACATTAATTCACCGAATTTAATATATGTTTATATTTACTAGCAATAAATCTAAAGCAATCTAAACCCTTGTTTGAACCAAATTTTTGAGACAAAAAAATGAAATTTTGGACCATTATCCCATAAGTCTAACCGCATTTGTTGACCTATTGTTTCATACGTGGGATCTAGCCTCCTCTCCAATGGCCAATTTTTCATTGTGATAACATGGAAAATATGGCTCAAATAGGGGCTAAAAAGATCTACTATAAATTTAAATATCTACTAAATCAAAGTGAAATCACAATAAACTAACACATAATTTTTTTTTTCATTTTTGTTCACTTTTTTTAGGATAATGACGTTATGATAACATTACAATATAAGTCTACAAAACGAGATATATGGCCCAAAAAATATAATGATATCCAACAAAACCTTGTGATCATCATATCAGAAAAAAGGTTACTGATTGGACAAAGAGAATAACTAACCACAATAATAAAACAAATGTTTATAATATCTAAACATAACAATTACACAAGTTTACATTTGTATGTTGTTACGAAACGCATTTAATTTCATATTTTTACCTCAATTTATTCAAAAAAATTATTGATTTGAAACTTTATTCGTAACAAATATTATCACTGAAAGTTTAGGATCTCTTTGTCTTCGATTTGTTGTAATGGACTACAATTTAACTATAAAGAGGTGTAAAAAATCTTAAGAAGAAGTGTGTGTGGTGCCGGTGGCTCAAGACTGTGTCGAGTGTCGGCTGGAATTCATCTGAATTCTAAAGAGAAAATGGTTTTTGATAGATTATGTTAGTTTTGAAATTATTAGATATAAATTAGGATTATTAGGTAATAATAATATAGATGTATTAGAAAAATTAGAAATTGACAAAAATACCCACAAATGACAAAACTATTGAATTTTACATATTTTGATGAATTTCCAAAAAATTTCATTTTTTTATTTTTGTATATTTTTTGTCGGTGCGGTTTGGTTTTAAACCACAATTAAAATTCTCAAACCTAAACCAAATCATTTTGACTGGTTTGGTTTAATTCAAAACCATTTTGTTGATCAGGTTCACGTGGCACCAAATCGACGGTTTCTAAAATGCTATTTCGGTTCGATTTTTCGATTTTACTATTTTTGCTTATAGCCCTAACTGGCTCCCCAAATTTTCAAAATGTTCAAGGTAGTAAGCATTATGTTTTGTTGAATTGTTTAAACGCTGGGAACGAAGTTGTGATAATTGATAAGGTTTGGCAATATTTCTGCAATTCCCCTAAAAAATAAAGATGCAAAGACATATTGATCAAAGAATATCAACGAGCAGAGTCGAACCGGCTCGCGAGTCAAAACTCGAGACTCGGATCGACTCAAGTAAAATTGAGATGGACTTTTTTTGGCTCAAGCCTAGCTGAGCTTTCGTCCCAGACCTTACCGAATCGAACCGAACCAATTAGATCTTTTTATTTTTTTATTTATTTATTTTTTTATTATAATGCTACCTACTTAAATATAAATAGGCCGCACACGCTGCCTTTTAAAAGGCAGCTGCAAATCTATCGCCTTTTTTTTCTTTTTTTTATGAGCCGGCCCGCACACATTGCCTTTAAAAAGGCAACTGCAGCTCTAATGCCTCAATTTTTTTTTTTTTAAACTAGTTGGCCCGTCAAGCCACGAGCCAACTCAAGCTCAGTTCGGCACCCCAAAATGGTGCTCGGCCCAAGACTTGAGCCGGCCCGATTTTTTTTTTAATATGATTTTCACGATGATTTATGTCTAAACAAAAAAAGTAAAAAATGAAATACACTCGTTGCATTATTGAAAATATAAATAAATAAAGCTAAAATAAATAAATAAATAAATGAAGATTTGAAGGAAAGAAGAAAATCTATAGTCATTGACAGAGGAATGGTAAAAACTAGGCAATGCACCTCTTGTCTATGTTCAACTAAGCTAAAAAGTTACTTAAAAGATCATTTTTCATATTCAATGAAAGTTATTCATTTATTATACACACATATTATGAGACTCAATATTATTCCTCCTAAAAAATTTCTAATAAGCATATATACCTGAACATATGCATAATCTCTTAAGGAATTAAAAGAAAATTAGTTATACATTGGGCAAATTGCTTGTATTTTATATAAGAGACATATGTGGCAAACCCCCAAACTTCATAACAATATGAGAAACATCTCCTTACGTTTGAAAATTATACTAACATTCTTTAATTGTTGTTTTGAGTATTATATTCCCCATTTCACCACTTTTAGCCATTTTCTCTTTTAAAATGCATTTGTAAATTTTCTATTTGTAGTTGATTTTCTCAAATTAAAGCATAGAGATATAAATTGACATGTTGTATACATTGCTTGTTTGATATCATATAAATTTACTCTTCTAAATATATATATTTTAACAAAATTGTTTTTTGAAGAGATTATATCAGATATAAACATTCATTGACGAGGGAATGGTAAGAATTAAAGTGCACCTATAGCCTGTATTCAGCTAAGCTAAAAGCATATTCATAAACTCATTCTGCTATCGAGTAAAAGTCAAACATTAATTTCAATCACACATTTATGAATACAGTGTATTTAATATTATACATATTGTGGTATCCAATTCTATTTTTCCTAGAAGATTCCTAATAAGCTTAACCAAAAACGTGTATAATCTCTTGAGAAGTCATTAAAAGCATTTTTATAATTTGTGCAAGCATGAAAAAAATAATGGTCATTGTTTAAAGCCATTCACATGCCAATGCCTACATTCAAGTACATAAAAAAAGACCATGATTAAATTTTATAGTTCAAGGATCGTTTAAGAGTTGCGGAGCACGTACGGCCAATTCTATATACAAAATATCATATTTATTGATTTTATATTTGAACTTCAATAATATTTGATTAGATTACAAGTTTTAAATGTAAAAATAAGTTTTTCTTTTTAACTATTTTCCACAATGATTTATGTCGATATAATAAAAGTAAAAAATAAAATACATATACTCGGCCCCAATGGATTATGGGGGGAAAAATAAAACAAAGAAGAGATTTGACGAAAAGAAGTACATCTAAACCGTCGTTATAGGAGAATGATAAGAATACAAACTGTGTTTAGTTAAGTTTAAATGTTACTCATAAATTCGTTTTTCTATTCAATTAAAGTCAAACAAGAATTTTGATCAAACATTCATATATATTACCCATTTATTATCTAGACATATCGTGAGACCTAATACCACACCTCCTAAAAAATTCCTAGTAATCTTTCCTAAACAGATGCTTGATCTCTTCAGAAGTCATTAAAAGAATGTAAATGGTACTTAATTGTAACCCTAGAAAATTATTTACAAGGGGCAACTTGGTAGATACGTTTAAAAATACACTTACCATTTTTATTTGTCGTATTGAGTATTATATTCACCATTTGACCACTTTTAGCCATGTCTCTTTTAAAATGCACTAGTTAGATGCCCGTGCATTGTATTTCTTTAAGGTAATATTAGTGTGTTGAGCAC
>NW_019250508.1:168900-202658 GCF_002742605.1 Olea europaea var. sylvestris
TTTTTTGGAAAAAAAATTGACATGAAAAATACGATTTATTGCTTTACATTTTCAATTATACGAGTTGTCGATGATTTAGATATATAAGAAGTTGTTTAATATATTACATTATATATGTTTAATATTTAAAAAAAAAAATAAAAGTCTTTAAAAGTCTCTAGTAAAAGTCTATAGAAATCCATGGGAAACTTTTACTAATTCTTACTAAATTTATAGAAATCACTTAAAAGTTCACAAATCCCATTAGGGGTGGGCGCGGGTCGGTTAGAACCTAACCGAACCAAAATTTTTGGGGTATTTAGTAAATGGAACCGTCGGGTCCAAATATAATTATGGAACCGTTCGGGTTCGATTCCGTTAGGTTCGGTTCTGTACTATAGTTAAAATTTTTAACATTTATAACAATATTATATAAATACAACTAATAACACTTTCAATGGTTTTGAAATGTTAGAGACTAGTAGACTACCTTGTTCAAATTATTGCTACGGTCAAAATTTCGGTTGGCGGAGGTCATAGCGTCGGTCAACGATTGTATATATTTTGGAATGTCAGCGAGGTTGCGAGAGTCGAGACAGCGTTATGCACTTTAGTGTAGGAGTTTAGGGTTATTTAGTAGGTTGGATCTTGTTGGGCTAAGAAATGAGACAATAAAATGGGTAATTAGGCCAAAAATTAAAAAATTAGAAATGAAACAAATTATTGAGCCAAAAATTTGAATTTAGAAATTGTTAAATTGTTAATTTGTTTAGAAAAAATTAAAATTAAAATAATTTGATTTATTCAATATAAAAAAAATAGAAAGATTCGGTTCTTATTCGGTTTTTCAGTTCTTGGTCTAGAAACGAGAACCGAACCGTACTCATTAATTCTCAATTCAGATACCTGTTTGAGTATTTAATTTCACAAGAACCGTCGAGTTCGGTTCGGTTCGGGAGATTTGCCCAGCCTTAAATCCCATGAAAGTCACCCACTTTAAAAAGTCTATAAAAGTTTTTAAAAGTCTCAATTGAATACACTTTACTTAAAAATATGGCAATATTAGATACACCCCATACGCAAATTACCTTAGCCTCTTGTATTTCTAGTTTTGAGCATAAATTTATCTAAAATGAATTTGATACACATAAAAGGTTATGATGAGCTAAACAAGTTTTCTACTATAAATTGTAAAAGATGATAATAGTTCCTTGAATTGCTTAATAAATAAGACTACAAATCTTAACAGAAGATTGTGTTGAAAAAACCACTAGAGAGTCCTCATCCAGTTGCAGAGGTTCTATTGTTGTAGGATCCTATTAAAAAACAGTTTTTCACCTACGAAAAATTATCATCGAATTGTCTATTGTTGTAGCATCCTATTAAAAAACAGTTTTTTACCTACGAAAAATTACCAACGGATACACTATTGTTGTAGGATCCTATTAAAAAACAGTTTTTCACCTACAAAAAATTATCAATGGATTGTATCCGTTGGTAATTACAAACGGATTATCCATTAGTAAAAATTATTCACTTTCAGTTACGATAATCAGTAACGAATTTTTCGTTGGTAACGATGATATCTCTTTACCAACGAAAATTCAGTGCCTCATGTAATCGTTTAACATTTAGATCTTTTACCTACGGATATTCTGTTGGTAATTAGAAATTGATTATCTGTTGGTAAAAGTAATCACTTATCCCACATCGAAAGTTCACAACAAAGTCTTTGGAGTTGTTCTCTAAAAATTAATTTGTGATCCAATAAGTAGTTAAAAAATATTTTGGCCCTTCAATTCAGTTCGCTAAAAGTTAAAAAAAAATAAGAATTATTAAATAAATAATAATAACAATAATAAAAAATAATTTTTTTTTTAACCATGCCTCGCACCTATGCAACTATTTACAATATTAATTTTCATCAATTGTAATAATGGACATTTACCAACGGAAAGTTGGTTGGTATTGGTTAAGATTTTTACCAATGAAAATTTCGTTGGTAAAAGATTCACACTTTACCAACGGAAAATTCATTGGTAAAATGTTTATTATGTACCTACGGCAGGATCCGTTTGTAACTTTCAACGACCCTCAAATTAGTAATGGATTTGCAGTTGCAGATATTTCGTTGATAAAGAGTAATAGCAACGAATATCGAGATTTTAGGAACGAACGAAAAATTCGTGTCTGAAGACATATTTTTTAGAGCTTCTACTTGTGTTTGATTTTCAAACTTCATATTTTTTGGATAATCAACAATTTTATAGCACTTGGCTAAAACCTCCAAGTTCATTTTGAAGAATATCTTTTGTCAATTCAGTATTCCTCACTCCCTTGTCTTCAATAACAGCACACAAATAGAAAAAATAGGAAACCCTGCATAGAGCTTAGAAATAAGCAATGTTATAAAAACCAAATCGAACTGGTTGGTTTAACTGGAAAAATCGAGAATCTGCCCGAAATTCAGTTTGGTTAGACATTGAAAACCTCTTCTTTATAAATTGGTGTCAAACCCGTTAAATCGACGATTAATCCTTGAATCGGTTGTCCCAGACTAGGTTTACTCGAGTCCACTGGTTAGATTTAAAAAAAATAAATAAAGGAAGAATGAATGAAAAATAGCTATACCATTCTTCAAGCTGTAAGGCTTTTTTCCAAATATGAAACTTAACCTTTTGCTATGCTAGAATTGTAGTAATTGCTTATGTTTTCCTTATTTTTTTCTTTTCTTCTTTCTATTTTTTTTTTTCCTTTTTATCGTTGAAAACATTTTTCTCCTTCACATCGGCAGCAGTTGTATCTGTTTACCCTAATTCTGATAAAGTAAGTGAGATAAATTGAGGCTTTGGACAAATACTTTCTTCTTGAGCTTGTCGCCCATTACAAATGAAGATCACTTTCGTGTTTATCACTTTCATTTTTCCCTTTTTTCTTTTCTTTTATTAATATTTTTTACGTGGTATATTAAGAATAAATTAATTAATTACTATACCAAATTATAAAATAATATATTTGCTAATTACACAATTAATTTAGAATAGCTGAACTGCTTGTTAGACACCAACTTACATATATTTGTAATGTTTTATTGAAAATGTATTTAATTATCCATTCAACTGGTTTGATTCGACTGCGGTTGAACCTTTCGACCTTTGACTTTTTTACTTTTTTCTGGGACAATGTTCAATTTGATTTTCAAAACACCGTTGACAACAAGATACACTAAATTGAACTAAATTGAGACATATTTGAAAATTAATATCTATACTTTCAATAAGTGATCTATGATTTGGGACCTTTCTTCTAAAATGTGACTTCTAGTTCTAGGCGCGAAGTAGGCACAAAATGCCTGCCTAATGCTTTTTTGAGCTTTTTATATATATTTTTAATTAATTTTTTCATTTTCGATTTCCCCCCATCTAGGGGTGTTTTTTTCCGCCTTTTTCTTTTAGTTATTCAATGATTTTTAGATTGATTTAAAAATTAAAAATAATTTTTTACGTCTCACCTAGCCCGAAGCATAGGCTATACATATCGTCATATTTTATGCTTTTTAGAATACAGTTTGAGACGGGACAAAAAAAAAAAAAAAATCAAGCTTATCTTCATGATATGAAGGGAATAAAAAATTTCTTACAGCCCTTAAAGTCAGGATGACTAAAGTCTTCTGTATAGAGTAAAAGTCAGGCCCAACATGCATTAAATTTAATAGTTCTCCTCATAATGCATGAACTTAGAATAATGTGGATAGATGGTATCGCATCCATAATTTTAACAAGTAGACAAGGGAAAAAGATAAAACTCCATCCCTATTGAGGTTCATACCTATCTACACTATGAATAATAATTAATAAATTTGTTAGCCAAAAATTATAATGTCATTATAATTTAAACTCAAAGTCAAACATTAAAATCACAATTCTAAAGACTTGCAATTACTACCCACTTTAATGCATTTTAATTTGAACAACTTATAATGAAACCAAACAAATACTTTATTAACAATATTAATAATTATTTATTAACAAATACACACATTAATGAATTTTCAACAAGTAAGATCCACGAAAGAAAATATTGTGTTATTTTCTTGCTTTGGCTTTTCACACTTCACTTTTCCTTTCCCCAGATAGGAGTGCCATAAGAATTAATCTAAGTAGATTGAAAATGTATGATAGAAACGTTGACTACACTCACAATGCATGCGTGGTCCGTGTGCATTAAAAACTCCAAAAAAAGGTGAACTCCTCCTATTATGAGTGTTCAATCAAGTTGTATGTCAACCATTTTCGATCATTGTAACTTGGTACCATAAGTACCCTACCCAAGACCAGCTAGTGCTTCAAGCTTTATACTCCGCTTGAAAGACTAGCTATCACACAGAGAGAGAGTTTTGAACTTAATTAAGATGGCAGAAGTGATCCTTCACGTTTATGACGTTACAAATAATAATTCCGGCTATGAAAACCTAAATTTCGCCCTTGTTCAACTCAACAACGTCTGTAAACAGGCCATCCCTATCGGCGGAGTCTTTCACACTGCCGTCCAGGTTTACGGCGACGAGGAATGGGGATACGGGCAGTGCGATGAAGGCTCAGGTGTTTACAGCTGTCCCGCCGGCAAAAACCTGATGTATACATACCGTGAAAGTATAGTTCTCGGAAGAACAAATTGCTCCGCTGCCAAGGTGAGTCAGATCCTAAAAGAACTTAGCCAGGAGTGGCTGGGAAATAAGTACGATCTACTGGCGAAAAACTGTAACAATTTCTGCAATGAGTTGTTGCAGAGGTTGGGAGTGCCGAAGCTTCCGGCATGGGTAAATAGGTTTGCCGATGTCGGAGATACTGCCTGTGAAGCAGTACGAACGCTGCATAAAACTAAGGATGAAATGTTATCTGCTGGAAAGGAGGCGTATAAGAATGCCATCGATATGGCTATTAAGACTCCCAAGTCTCTTATCAGTTTAAGCAAAGGTAATAGACTTCGAACAGAGCAATTCAAACCAAAGTTCTTTGCTGGAAAAATTGCCGGACCAGATGAAGAAACCAGCAAGAAATAAACATCAGGGACCGGAACTTAACCGGGCCATGACCATGTAGAATGATGGCCTAGTCATATCATAGTATATTCGAGTCCTAGCTCTATCTTCATGTGTGTCTGTGTCTGTGTCTTTGTCTTTGTCTTTGTCTGTGTCTGTGCCTTTGTATGGTTTGTTATTTGATTTCCTCTTACCTAACTGCCTATTTCTCTTATTTGAGAGCTGTGTAATGCATTATTGAATTATATTACTGTTATTGTAGCTTCATCGCCTTTCTCTCTCAAAACTGCTGATAATTTTCTTTGATCAACCTTCTTTACCTCCCAAATAATCTAATAAAATTGTTAGACTAATTTATCAAAAAATTTAATAGATCGGTTAAAGTGAATACAAGTAGTTTACTCAAAAAGGCTATTAGAGGAAATTTTGGGAAAAGTGAATAATGGATAAATAAAATAAATAGGAAATGAACCTAGAAATTATTAGCTGTCCCTTTGACTTAGTGGGGCCTTCTCCACTTCAACCGATTCAGCTGCAGCTACCTCGTCGTGAAAGAAGTAAAGAAACGAAAGCTAAGGGTTAAACCACCCATGAAAGAGAGAGTTGCTAGCATCTATGCTGCAAGATGAAACACGAAGTATATGGAAAATATTTTGATTGATTGTCTTATCGAGCCTTGTGCATATTGATTGTGAATTTATAAAGTCTACATGCAATAGAAATTAGGGTGAGTTTGATTGCAAGATGGAAAATTGCATGGAAAGAAAATATTTTCCAGGCAATTGAGTTGCCTGGAAATTATTTTCATGGAAATTGTCAATTAAATGCGTTTGATTGACTTCATTTTCCACCTAAAAAATATTGTATTTTTTCATCTTTTGATATTTGATAGTCATTATTTTCCATGAAAATGGTCATTTTTCCAACTTTTGTTGTTTGATAGCCACTATTTTCCTTGAAAATTGTCACTTTTTCCACGGAAAATTTCAATCAATTTTTAAGACTTCCTTTTTATCACAAAAGGCTATTTAGTGAAGTGAACCAGTGTCATCTTTTTTATTGTGATCTGAATGTCAACGATTTAGTTAATTATAGGAATGTATCTTAGTGGCTACATTGTATTAACACTGTTGTTCTCATTGCTCAAGTTACAAGTGCACATCTATTATGCAAGCACAATATTTCGCTTGATCATCTGTCCAACATACAAAAGAATTTAAATTGCATCCTATGATATCTTAAATTAATGCTCATAGAGACTTGGCTAAAATTACAGTGGCTGCATTCTATGAAATCTGATTTAAAAAATAAAAATAAAAAATGAATTCATATACTTGCTAAGTTGGGTTCGGCAACCGCCATTCGTAATTCAAATTTGAACTCCATACATTATTACATATGCAATTGAATATTAAAACGCATACTAACGAAAAGGAAAGGGAAAATAGACATGTACATACTTGTTGATTTTATTTTTTTTAGGCCAGGAAAATAATAAGTTTATAGTTATGCACAAATCTACTTCCTCATATTATACATATGCCACAATTGTTACATATGTTCTGAATACAATATAACTCTACAAAAATCGAAAACTGAAATATAAATAGAACTAGATTGCAACTGGAGCCAAATCATGGGCACATGTCAATGACTAAATTTTCAGTATAAAAGGAAGTACAGAAACAGTGGTACATCTCATGTCTTTGATCTTAGCTTCTGTCAGGTCTATTTCTATCGACTTGAATAATTCTGAGAGCCAATGTAGATAGAATCTGGGGCATTGACATACCACCAGACACAACAATTTCAATTCCCTCCCTTACAGACAAGTTTGACTTTTGGACTAATAACGTCATTGGAGTTCAAGAGGCATACATCAGCTATGTAAATATGGTTTGTTGGGATATAAACGCAGCAAAGTTCTTCCTCTCCTGAATAATTCTAGAGGGTGACAAATGAAGTGATGAACCCAAATGCCTATTCACCAATACATGGATGCCTTATAATGGCCACTTCCTTGAAAGCTTGTGTGTTCTGATCTGGAGATCACTACAACAAAATTGTGATTTAGTGACAATATTTTTTGCGACATACAAAAAGTTGTTGCAATAAATGATTTTATGCGACACGTGTTTAAAGTTTGTCGCGAAAATTGTGATGAAAAAAATAAGTATCCAAAAATATAAGGCGACATAAAAAGTTGTCGTGAAATGTGACAAGTTGCGACAAATAAAAAAGAATATTGCCAAAAATATGAGGGAAGCAAGGCGCCAAAATATTTTTGGTGGGAAAATTATAGCAACAAACTTTTATTTTTTGCAACAAGGTGCTTGTGATGTTATAGGGTCTACATTTTGCGACAAGAAAAATTTTTGTTAAAAATTCTATAATTGGAAGAAAAAATCACTATAAGAAAATTTGTTTGCAATGGACAAAAAAAATATTGTAGTAGGTTTTTTACAACACTTACCTGCATGTTGTAGACTCTAATGTTGTCGTAGAGTAGAAGGTTACAACAACGTACATTGTACGCTACAAAAGCTTTCAAATATACGTTGTTTAAGTTTTTTGTTTAAGTTTTCATGATGTTCCTCGTCCGTTGCTTTTATTATATTTTGCAAAACTTTGACAATTGTTGATTCTCCCAAATATTGAATTCAATTGAAATTAAAGAACTCTTTTTCAGTTATCAATAAAAAAAGGCAATGTGACAAAATTTCAAGAATGTGGCTTTTGATTATCCTAATTATCTTACTAGTTTAGTTATTACTGCAAACCAAGTTAATTGAAATCATATAACAAAAAATTATATCAATAACATGGGTTAGACTAGAAGAATCAAGTTCAATTTAAGATAGACTTTAGACTTCTACATAATTGTATAGAGATATACTAGAAGTTATTTCAAGTACATCAAGTAAAATTAACCAGTTACAAACTGCACTAAAAAAGTATAACTAATAGTTTTAGGAATGAAATGTAACTTAAAAAATATTTGGGGGTTAATTTAAACACATTTGAAACTTGAGAGGCCCAATTTTTGTAAAAATACAGATATCTAAAACCAATATGGAAGTCTTTGGGAGTTTCGGCGTCAATGTTAAAGATTAGAACTTTGGAGCAAAAACGATAAACATATACACTACGATTTGAAGTATAGAACAAATCATAAGTCGTGATAAATTGGGGATTGAATTGAAAAATATATTTTCCCAAACCCTAAATTGAAAAATATATTTTCCCAAACCCTTTCTTTCTTCCCTATTCTATCACGTCAGTGCCTCCCCCCCCCCTCTCTCTCTCTCAATGCCCATATCTCCCTTACCTCTCAACTCCGTTAAATGCTCTCCTTTCTTTTCCATGTCAGTCCCATAATCTCACAATCCTCTCAACCGATTTGAAGTATCTCTGATCAAGCCACCATCGCCGACCAACCTATAATCTCACAATCCCTTAAATCTTATGAGCCCTAATTTTTTTAAGTTGCTTCCGTAGATGCCATCCATCATATAAGTCAAGGTACCACCCTTTGCCCATTAATCGACCACCGTCGCCCAATCAACGTACAGGCCTAAGGTTTGCTTCACAATTAAATTAATTTCTTAATTGATTATATTCTTGATCTACACAGATTTTTATGGCCCTTTTGGGTTTCGCTACTCCTCCTCCTCCTCCTCCTCCTCATTTTAGTATTCTGACATGTTCTCTGCTCATCTGTGTGACTTTTTTTGAGCGTATAATCCTTCTCTTTTATATTTATTTATTTTGGTACTTGGTTTGCATCTCAACATTTAAGGCAAATGAGTGTGAAGGATATGATCATGGATGTTACAAAGAGTAGAGTTGTTGTTGCAGTTAATGGTTCTAAGGGAACTTTAAGTACTGCTTTGAAATGGGCTTTAAGTCATGTGGTTCTACTAGAGGATTGTGTTAGGTTGGTCGTTGTCATTCCAACTCACACCGCAAGTAAACCTTTTCTTTTCTGTCTTTCTCTGCTTTAGATCTCCTGATAAACATTAGAGTGAATAGAGCAGAATAACAATGAATGATCTAGTCAAATTAATTTAAATGGGAATAAGACTTGGTTAGTTATTAGTTTCAATAATATCAACAAGTCTTGTCCATTTATGTCAACAATTAACATTATTGACCTGAATGAAGATGTTTACTTTGCCTTGTAGAGTAGTCAAAGATTAATGACTGAATTTTATGAAAAGAAATTATTCTTATTATTCTTTTATTAAGATCTTATGGATTATATATGTCTATTTAACCCCTTTTAACAGCTTGTTCAAGAAAGTTGAAAGTTAAGGACTTTTCCTAGAAAAAAAATACTTTTATAGTAGCAATAGAAAGAAAAAAGAGGATTGTGTTGTTTCTTTTATGTTCTTCTTATTTTGCAGCATATAATCTTTTTTTCTTTCCTATTAGCTTTGTTCTACTAAAAATCTCATAACATATGATTCCCATTTGACTTTTCCAACCCAGTACATATCCCATTTGTTGGGTTATATGGAAGCAATGTTTTGCTTGCCAAAAAAAATTCTAGAAAATAATTATCAATCTAATCAAAGTCCATTCTTCATGAATTCACAAGCCCTTGACTACTTAAGAAGCTAAAATGGGCTGTCAACTGATTAAAGGGATAATAATGTGGCTTCTGCATCTAGGTACTGGCATAATTGTTGGCCATGTATTGAGCAATAGTAATATTTTCTAGTTAAGTAATTCCATGTTGTGTTCAGATATGAGAGCTGAAGGTATTATGTTTGAGCCAAAAGACCAAAAGAAATAAAGAATAGAACGTAAAAAAACCTTTTGACTGTTAATGGCTATTGAATGAGGTTTATTTTCGTTGAATTTTGGATCAATTCTCTCTAGCAATGGACCTGACATCTGCTTCTTCAGCTCTTTTTCTAACTTCTTTACGTGTAGATTGTGTAGATTATGACCCTGAACATGCATTATAGCTTGTGTTCTTGTACAAAGTAAAACGCAATTTATCTCTTTTCAAATTTAGATGATTATTAATTTTGCTACATTTAAACTTTGCCATAAATTTGTAGTCACGAACAACTTGTGCCAATTGAATTACCTGAATTTTTTGCATCATCTACCTAGTAAATATGAGATATTTGAAATATTTTACTTGAAGCTAATATTTTTTGAAGTGTTTTTTTTTCCTCTGCATAGGCTTGCTTTAGTGTTAGTGCTGTTTTTATTTGTCAATTCTTGTGTTCTTAGCATTTCTTTGTTTCGATGTAGCATTTGGTCGATAAAGCAGGACTGAGTGAAAACTTAGCAAGTTTGTCAAGAATAGTGGGTGTAACTGCCAAAGAATCTAAGCTATTTAGCTTCTCCAAGTATTTGTACCATAGTTGATTCTTTTGCTTCAAATATACGCTCAGTGGGTTGAAAGCATATCTTCGAGTCAAGAATATTATTCGGGTATCTCGTGATTTTATTTTTTTATTTCTTTTGGATTTTTAGTTCTGTTTTCTACTTTTTCAAGTGTGGTGTACCATCCTAAGTAGTTTGACATTGAAATGACTAGTATTATACTTTATTTGTATTTGTTTTTATTTTGGAGGTAACCAAGTTTATCAATATATCTTGGTTTATATTTATTTGGTTGACAGTAATATGATTTTTTATTAATCTATTTTGACATCATTTATATTTTAATAATTGTACATTGAAACATTCTTTTCAGAGAGTCGTAAGTTATTTTTAATGAAGTAAGTTACATTTTCAAATAAATGTGTACCATGGTGACAATTCCATTGCGATGAAAGAAATAAAAAATTATATGTTTAAAATAGAATCTCCAACATACATAAATAAAGATAGAATAAATTAGGCGACAATTGTACATTGTTGAAGCGACAAACGTTTGTGTTGCGGAATAAATTTAACTACGAGCACAACTTGACATATAAATAAATATCCGTTGTCACAAAATAATTTGCATAATAATATTGTATGTTGTAGAATAACATATGCGACAAGTATGAATAAACTAGATAGCGACAGTTATACCTTTAAAATAATATTCACAACTTTTTTTTCTTGTAAAAAATATATTAGAAAAATCGTTGCGACAAACTGTTTTGTTGCCCTTTTACTTTTTTGCGACGAAATTATGGCTACAAATATCATGCTGCTATTTGGCATTTTTTGTGTCAAACAAATAGTGTTGCGATTTCGTTAATGCAATGAATGATCGAAAGTTGTTGCAGAATATATTACGCAACCCAACGTTCGCAACAAACATAGTTCTCGTTAAACTTTTATTGGAATATTCATTGCGACAAATTGACTTGTCACCCTTTTAGTTTTTCGTGACATATGTACATTGCGACGACATTATGGCTACAAATATTGTGTTGCTATTTCGTATTTTTTGCATCAAACAAATAGTGTCGCGATTTTTTTAATACAATGAATGATAGAAAGTCGTCGCAAAACACATTCCATGACCCATATAGAGTGACAATGCTCGCAACAACCACATTGTCGTAGCTAAATTACTTTTGCAACAAAATCTCAAGTTTTGTGACAACATTTTTTTTGTCGCGAAATCAGTTATTTTTTGTAGTGGCAGCACTAATCTGCTTGGAGGCATTGTAAATATGACGAACAAGTGGCATATGCTTGATGAACTTAAAAATTATAGTGAATGTCAACCTAAAAATGCTTGTGGAAACCATGATAATCAAATTTACCAGACATGCATAGATTTTAACAGGAACTTTTCAAAATAAAAATCTCACCCAGAAGTTGAAATTGTTACAAGTCTGTTAATTAGATTTACATGTTGTGATTCCAATAAGGATTCAAGAGAAAGTTTACAGTTATAAGCATTATTAATAGCCGCTTAACAAATTTAATGTGAAAAATTTTCACATAAAAACAAAATTTTGATTGCAAATGCTTGCGATGCATACACAGGGAATACCATAATTGTAAAATGGAATGCAAGTCGCACTTCACCAATCAAGGAAACTGATCATTTAAGGATATTGAATGATCCAGAGATTAACAAACATCAGTTATAGGACTAAGAAAACGATTTTCAAGTACATTAAAAATGTTGCAAGTTCGGATGGGTTCGAAAAACGATCATGGTGACAAATTGCCCAAAAAATTCTACCTAGAGTAATTCTGGTTAAAGGATTCATGCATAGAATTAGCATGGGCCACTCCAATTTTGAGGCAACAATGCTCTTTTGCTTGATCAATTCATCAAAAAGAATTTACGCAAGTTATAAACCAAATTACATAAGGAAAACGAAATTCTTAAAGATAGAAAAGAAATCAAATTTTCAAGCACTCCTTTGCAGGGTCACCAAAATAATCCCATCGGAAAACCAAATTTTCAAGCACTCCTTCACCATTTTTGTCCCGTCCCCCCAGTATACCCTCCTCGAAAAAAGGTTATGTCCAAAATTGGGTTAAGCAATCGGCAAAAGACGATTACCCATCTCACAAATAACCCATCAATCAAGTCAGAGCAGTAAGTACCGTAAAATCCATAGAATAATCAACTGGAGCAATTCATTTGTTCATTACCTAAAAAAGAAAAATATAATGAACAATAAATACCTCGCGACCAGAGTGAAGGTGAGAAGAGGAAGCAGAGGGTGAATGCTTGGAGGAGGAGGAGGCGTCATCATCGTGGTCAACAGAGTTGGCGATCGGTGTGAGAAGCTCTCGATCGCTTTCTCTACTGCTGTTTCCCATTACCCCGGAGGCAAATATGGAAGCAGAGATGGGTCATCGATTTCTTCTTCCTGGTTCGGTTGAGTAGATGAGAGAGACGATAGCGATATCACTGATATGTACGTGGATAGAGATGAGAAAGAGATGCTAACGTGAGGCGAGAGAATTTTTGAATCGGTTGAATTGCCCGGAAAATAAAATCCACCCTCCCCCCAAGAAAATATTTTCCTTGTTTTCAAGGAAAATGTGTTCACGTGTCCAAAAGTAGGAAAACATTTTCCTTGGAAAAAATTGTCAATCAAACAAGACAAAAGTAGGAAATTAGGTGGAAAAACATTTTCCGTGGAAAAACATTTTCCATGGAAAATGTGTGCAATCAAACGCACCCTTAGTGATTTAAAAGAGTACTAGTAGCTATCCAATGAATAGTGGAGTGTTTGACAAAAAAATAATAAATAAATAAAAAATTAAAAAAAAATTGAATCTTCTAAACTAACTCAAATTTCTGCAGTCTCCTAAACTAACATGAGATTCTACAGATTTTGCTCACCTAATTGTTGACTTTAGCTCAAATACTCTAACACTCCCTTATAAACTGATGGGGGAGATTAGTCACCAACAATTTGGAACATAGATACTAAAATCGGTTGGCTGTGTGTCCTTTTGTAAAGGCATTTGCAATATGAACTTTTGTAGAGATATACTTGACTGTAATATCGTTAACTACGACATTTTCTCTGATGAAATGATAATCGATTTCAATATTCTTTGTTGTAATAAATTAGGGAAAAACAAACTTTTTCTTTTTCTTTTTTTTGGTCAAAAAGGTTGGGGGTCATGTGACCACTCTTTCCCCTCTCTCTGTCAACCAATGCGTTCATGATATGGATACATCAAGTTTTTGCCAATGGGAGAGTACAAACCTCGATGATAGTGTGATGTCAGAATAATTCTAAATATGGACTTCTCATTTAATTATAAATTTTACGAATTAGATGTATGGCTCATAATAATGCTGGAATTAAGCCCAACATATTAAGTGATCAATTGAGTCGTTTTACACCCGATGGGTTATATTTTATATAATGTAGTAACTTAAGTATGGGCCAAAAACATATGTAAACCCTAATAAGGGTTGGAGACATTAATAAGAAGGCTCAATAAATTCCTATAAAAAGGTTAGGTCCCCTCTACTCTCTATATTGTTTTATTGATTTGTCCAATTGACTTCTAATACTTTGTGAGGAGCAATGAGGGAAAGATATGGCTGTTAATATTCATATCCACAATGTCTTTTGCGGGTGCGAATTGGAACTTTTTATAATTTTGTGATTCTTGTTATAACATGATTATCATTAAAATCAACAAATCATATCATAGCTTATATGCTAAGATAAAAATACTTCATAAAATAGATTTATTTCCCACCTTTGAATTAAAAATAACGGAAAACCAAATTCTCGTTGTCAATTTCCCAATATGCTTAAATTCCCTACACACACACACACACACACATATATTATTATTATTATTATTATTATTATTATTATTATTATTATTATTATTATTATTATTATTATTAAGGAAAATAATGTGCGGGATTTTCGCATATTTGAGTTTTAATTTTAGTGGAGAGAGGCATTATATTTATAGTCACCCTTATATTGCAAAATGGTTATATTATGGCTAGGGTTGGCAATGGGCCGAGCCGGCTTAATGTCACAAGCTCGGCTTGTTGAAATTGGGCAAGCTCGGCTCGGCCCACGAGCTCATGGCTCGTCCTAGTTCGTGGGCTCCCCCTTTGTTTTTTTTATTAATAAATAATCGAGTTTTAAAAATAAAGTGTTAAAAAATAAAAAGTGTTAAAAAATATAAATAATTTAACGAAAACAAGTTTTTATTTTTTTTATTTATATCATATTATAATTTGTAATACTTTTATAAAGTATAAAATATTTATATAATTAAAACGAATTATTTTTTGAAATACATTTACAAAAAATATATTTTTTTGATTGTGAGAATTGAGAATTGGATGAATTGAAATTGTAACTAATAAATTGTAAAAATTGAATTGATATTGTATATTTTGCAGCACAAGAAAGTAAAAACTCGATAATTGATATAATAAAGAGAGTATAATTGATATAATAAAGAGAGTTGAGAGGGTTGTAATCTTGGAAGAGCAATTGATATGGAAAAAAATCTTTGGGGGAAGAGAGTATTTAAAGTAGAAAAATGGGAGGGGAAAAAAAATAAAATAAAATAAAATTCAGTGACCAAACGATCACTGAATAAAAGTTCAGTGACCGTTTGTTCACTGAATTCAGTGACCAGAACAGTCACTGAAAAGTGACCAAAACGGTTACTTTTGTGACAGTTTTGGTCACTGACTCGACGAGTGGCTCGTGGCTCGTCGCTTTTGACAACCCACGAGCGGCTCATCTAAATGGCGAGCCGAGAGGCCCGCTTGGCTCGTGCTCTCCCGAGCCGCCCACGAGCCTCTTTTCCACGAGCCGAGCCGGCTCGACCCAATTGACATCCCTAATTATAGCCCCCACATGCAATCAAGGAGAAAGGGCCTGTTCGCAATTTTAAATTGGAATGACCTATTATGTAGTTTCCAAAATTGTAACGTTCACTTTATAATTTCAAAATCAGGGGTCAAATTTGCAATTTTCAAAAGTGTTTTGAATCCAAATTTTAAATGGTTTTGAATTAGACTTTCAAATGGGCTTGGGCCAAAATTTTGAATTTTGACAAAAATAAAATAAAATTGATTGACGATTTTTATATTTTCATTAAAATGTCCATATATTTAAATGTTGCTATTATTTGTTCATTTTAAATTTCACTTTTCATAAATTGAAGTTTTGTTGCTAATTCTGTCTCTTAATCACATATGCATTTCGCATTTTATCGGTTAATATTATGATTTGTTACATAATTATTGTTTTGCGATTGAATTTTTCATGGGTTTTGAGACGATCATTATTTTCTTACTAAAAGATATATTTTGAAATAAAAATGGGTAATAAATGCCAAAGTGGTACATTCGTTGTTATTTATTCGATTTTCTCTAAAAAATTGAGGGCTTCGGCGTCGTAATTTTAAATTATTGCATATAGTATATTGCCAAAAGGTGTTATTATATGTGATATTTTGGAAAATGTCATAAGACAGTTAACGGGTTTACCTTAGTCTAAAAATCACCTTTTGTCCAATGGAGTTCATATTTCGAAAACCAATGTGGTTTTATTAACTAGCTTCATGATGTGTTTTAAGAGTACTTACAGCATATTGTATTGTCAGCCAAAGGTGACTTTATGATGATACATCCAGGCTCTTATCGTAATAAGATTCATATGGTTTTGACTTTAATTACATATCATCTAATTAATATCTCATGTTGATTAGATGTGTATGTTATCATCCTTTGATTGCATGCATTATGTTTGGAGGTTATTAAACATGATATTTTATGCTTCCACAATTTATAATGCCCCGTCTCTTTCGAGTCAATTGTCTGCTATTAAAACATTAACTAGGAAGAATTATGTAAGATGGAAACCAGATGTAGAAATAGTACTTGATCTTTTGGACTTGGATTTTGCAATGAAGAAAAAGCTTTTGAAACTCCTAGATAAAAGCACTCTTGAATATGTAGCTGAGTATGAAAAGTGGAAAAAGGCAACAAACTTTGTTTAAAAATTATTAAGCGCTCCATATCTGATTCTATTATGGGTGCTATTCCGAACAATGAAAATGCCAAAAGTTTTATAGATACCGTAGGAGAGAAATTTGTCGAGTTTGATGAAGCAGCAACTGGATATCTGATGGACAAACCGATGGATATGAGATATGATGATACAAGTGGAGTTAGAGAGCACGTTATGAAGATGATAAAATTATATCATCTAAGCTAAAGGCTCCTGACATTCCCATTGCTGAGCCGCCCCTAGTCTATCATGTTTTAAATAGTCTTCTTAACCAATTCAATCAATTTAAGGTTTAAGGTAACTTACGATGCTCAGCGAGATAAATGAGATTTAAATGACCTTATTTCAATATGTGCTTAAGAGGAGTATAGGATGAGGCCTAAGATTGTTTAAACTGTGCAACTAGTTTTTCAGTCATCACAGAACAAGGGATCTTCTTATAACCATAAGTCTAAGTTTCATAAAGGTAATAAGTCACATCAAAATCAGTAGAATAAAAATTTTGGACATTAGACTTTTGTGGTCCTAAAGGAACTATAGAGAAAATTGATCAATGCAAGTTCGGCAAAAAGAACAGTTACTGGCAGAAAAATTGTTTTAAGTTTAAAACTTGGTTAAAGAAGAAGAAGAGTTTTGTAGGTATCTTATTGGCCTTAATTTGTTTTGAGTCTTCCTTTGTAGACGTGCTTTTGAATTCTTAGTGGTTAGACTTGGGAACTAGTATTTATATTCCGAATTCTTTACAGGGACTCATAAGCAAATGGAGGCCAAGTGAGCTTGTGCATTGGAAATGGAGTTCAAGTGAAGGTATAGCTCATAGGAGCAGTGAAGTTATCTTTGGAGTCTAGTTTTCACTTGTTTTAGAAAATACAGTTTTTGTACCAACAATGAAATGGAATTTAATTTTTATATCGAAACTTGATGCTTATGGTTTTTCCTTTAATTTTGGTAATGAAATGGTTGAGTTGTTTTAACGTTTTATTTAATGGTTTATATAAATTGTCTTCAACTCTGTTTGATGAAGTCTCTTGTGTTAACAATGCTTCAAAAAAAAAGGCTTAATCCATGAATCATCCTCTATGTTGTGAGATAAGCGGTTGGGTCACATTTCAAGGGATAAAATGGAAAGTTTGGTAAAAGTTGAGATATTTTTCTCTCTAGACTTCTATGAGCTTGACACCTGTGTGGATTATATAAGAGGAAAGCAAACTAAGTCTACAAAGAAAGGTTCCACTAGGAGCGATGGTGTTTTGGACTTGAAACATATTGATATTAGTAAACTTTACCTTCCACTATATGTGGGAACAACTACTTCATAACTTTTATTGATAATTTTTTACGATATAGATATGTTTACCCGATTAATGATAAATTCCATGCACTTGAAAATTCAAGATTTTCAAAATGAAAGTAGAGAAACAATCTAGGAAAAATATCAAAGTTGTAAGATCCAGTAGTACTATGGCAAGTATGACGAGTCTGGTCAAAACATGGGTAATTTTTCAAAGTTTTTACAAGTGTATAGAATAGTACTTCAATACACCATGCTGGCGACATTTGAGCAGAATGACTTTTAAAAATACGTAATTAGACTCTGAAAGATATGGTCAGGAGCATGATGAACAGAACAAATTTGCAAGAATATCTATGGGTAAAAGCCTTGAAAACTAATATATATTTTTTGAACAAAGTTCCTAGTAAAGTTGTTCTAAAAACACCTTTTGAATTATAGACAGGACGTAAGCCTAGTTTGGCTCATTTCAAAGTTTGGATATGTCCAATTGAGGTTAGAATCTATAATACTTTTGAAAAGAAATTAGATCCGAAATCCACTCTTGCATACTTTATCGAGTACCAGACAGATCATAATGATATAAGTTCTATTTTCCAAATCATGGCACTAAAATTGTTGATTCTATTACTGCTAAGTTTCTAGAGAATGATTTCGGTGATCGTGAGAGTTCTACATTGAAAAAACTTTTTATTGAACCAAAGAAAATTGTTGCTTCAGTTCCTGTTATACAGGAAAGAGTTGATTCTTAACCAGTTGAAGTTATTAATAAAGAACCGAGGAAGCTAGAGACAATTCTAATTCTTCCTCCAACAATGATTGGATCAATTTCTGAGCCACAAGTTAAAAGTTTGCAAAGGGAAAGGAGGTTTGCATTGTCGAGTGATTACATTGCATATTTATTGGAGAATGATTTTAATATCATGCATAATATTGTTCTTGTTACTTATAATCAAGTATTAACAAGTCCTAGGCCAGATAAATGGATATATGCTATGGAAGATGAAATGAGTTCTATAAAACAAAACAAAATTTGGGAACTTTTTGAACTTTATCTAGATGCCAAAGCTATAGATAATAAGTAAATTTTTAAAAGTGAGTTGGATTAGAAAGGGAATGTTGAGCGAAAAAAGCGAGATTGACTGCAAAAAGCTTCACTCTACGAAAGGGCATTGATTATAATGAAACCTTCTCACTCGTTTCGTCCAGAGATTCTTTTTAAATTATCATGACACGTTTGGCTCACTATGATTTGGAGCTTCGTCAAATGAATGTTAAGACAACTTTTTGAATGGAAATCTTTTTAAAAAGCTTTATATGAGACAATTCAAAGGTTTTGTTGTGAAAAGAAAAGAAAATTGGTATGCGTGTTAAACTAATCGTTGTATGGACTCAAGCAAGCATCACGATAGTAGTATATAAAAGTTTGACGAGGTTGTAATCTCTCCTGGTTTTGTTGAAAATACAGTTGATCAATGCATTTACCTCAAAATCAGTGCTAGAAATTTTATTTTTCTTATCCTGTATGTTGATGATATTTTGCTTGATAGTAGTTACTTGGAGTTGCTTTATGAGATAAAGAAAATGTTATTTACTAACTTTGAGATGAAAGATCTTGCAGAAGCTTCTTATTTGCTTGGCATTGAATACATCGTGATAGAAAATAGTGGCTTCTTGAGCTTTCTCAAAAGGCTTTTATACAACGTGTTCTAAAATGATTCAATATGTAGAACTGTATACCTGGTGATGTACCTGTCTTAAAAGGGGATAAGTTTAACAAATCTCAATATCTAAGGAATGAGCTAGAAAAGGAATCTATGAAGATGATACTACATGTTAGTATTGTGGGGAGTTTGATGTATGCTCATGTTTATACTAGACCCAATATCGGGTATGCAACCAGTTTCCTTAGTAGGCTTCATTCAAATCCAGGAAAATAGCATTGGAAAGTAGCTAAGAAACTTATGAGATACTTGAAGAAAACTTAAGGTTATATGCTTGTATTCTAGTGTTAAAATCACCTTGAAGCGTTAGCATACTTAGATTCTGATTTTGCTGGATGTTATGATGATTTGAAATTAACCTTAAGTTATATTTTCATGTTAGTTGGTGGAGCTATCTCTTGGAGAAATATTAAGCAGACTTTTGTGGCATGTTCTACCATGCAGGATAAATTTGTGATATGTTATGGGACTACAGTCCAAGCCATTTGGTTAAAATATTTCATTACTGGTTTGAAAGTTGTTGATTCAATCTCAACGCCAATCATTATTTATTGTGATAATAGCACAGCAGTGTTCTTTTCAAAGAATAATGAAAGTTCCAGTCTGTCAAAGCACATTGATATCAAATATTTGGTGGTTAGAAATAGAGTTAAGGAAGGGCAAACAAAAATAGAATATATCAATACAGAGGTGATGATTGCAAACCCTTTGACAAAGGGACTTGTTACAAAGGTTTTTAAAGCACATGTTGCTAATATGGTTATTGTGGAAACCTTGATGTTTTTGGTTAGTAGGAATTATTATGGCAAATAACTACATTTTGGCTTGATCTCTTTACAGGGTACGTAGGCAATCTATGCCTCCATTTAATTCTCATTCTTTGGCCATGAAAATAAAAATATGATTGTTATCCATCACATCAAGCTACCATATTTGACTTTCCATATCTTTTGTTGGTTACGTAATGGCTATATTTTTCATTCTCATTCTTATAAAAATGAGTACCAAACAGGGTCTATATGTTTTTCGGGTACAATCCTTTCCAATAATAAAATATATTTTCCCCCATTTATAAATTATTTTGAGCATGCATTTGACTTATCTATTTTTATTATGATGTTTTTATGATCGCAATATATAATAGATAGAGACATAAGATGACCATCTTTTAGAGACATGTGACTTCATTTTGATATGAAGTATTATGAAAACTGATATGAATTAGCATAGTTTTTTTTTTTTTTTTTTTTTTTTTTTTTTTTTTTTTTTTTTTTTTTTTTTTTTTTTTTTTTTTTTTTTTTTTTTTTTTTTTTTTTTTTTTTTTTAAATCACATTTTGGTGCTAAGTTCTACCACATACTAGCACATTTGTTGGAGGATGGTGATCTATGTCGATAAGAATGTTGGCAATTGTAATAGAGGAGTGGTCTTACATCGTTTAAATGGTTTAACGATTCCCATGTTCGATGTCAACATTCTTGTTGGACTGGATCAGGTTACTTAAGGTGTCACCATTGGAGCTATACTTGTGGGTGGCCACCTATGCAGTCTAACCTGAAAGTCAAAAGTTGTTTTTATAGCAATCAAATGTGGGAAAATTGGCTCATAATTATACTGTGACTAAGGCCAATATGTTAAGTGATCAATTGGACCATTTGACACCTTAAGGATTATATAATGTGGTTATTTTAGTATATGGGCTGGAAATATATGTAAACTCTAATTAGGGTTGGAGCTATTAATAGGATGGCTCAATAAATTTGTATATAAAAGATAAGTCCCCATTCTTCTCTATATTGTTTTATTGGCTTGAAGTAAGAAGGGGAAGATCTAGCTACTAATATTCATATCCATAATGTCTTCCGCAGGTATGAATTTGAACTATCAAATTATAATTTTATGATTATTGTTTCTTAGCATGATTATCGTTAAAATTAACATGTGAAATGTGTCGTTAATAGGGATGCCCTATCTACCGACATTGTTGAGTTGAACAAGTGCGAAATCGAGGTTTTTATTGCTAGAATTACTATTTGTAACCTATATTACGTGAAAGATCACTTCTTCCATATTACTTAAGTTACAAGCTCTCTCATTCTCTCTACGTGACAAGTAGTCTTTCAAGCAAAGTATAAAACTCGAAGCACAAGCTGGTCTTGTGTAAAGAATTTATGGTAGATGATTATCTCGTCTTTCGTGGCTCTTGCACGTTGAAAATGCATAAATGTGTATATTTGTTTAAAAAATAAATATTATTATTGTAAATACAATGTATGTTCTGGTTTCATTATATCTGTGGGTCTAACAAAACGTGATTTGCGGTCTGACTTTGATCTTTAAATTATAAAGAAATTATGATTAATGATTACTAACAAACTTATGGTATCAGAGTGTGGATAGGTATGAGACTAGATAGAGACAGAGCCCAAAAGCTATTTTTGTTGGAAGATTTTATACTAAATAAACAATAAATTTGTTACTTTGGTAGTGTGAAGCGAAGGAGTAACATTATCTACTTATTTATGGAGACAAAGTAGTATAAAAGAACTATTAAGCACCACGTGAATATTTTTCAACTTCCTCTTCATGATTTTATGGTATTAAACTTTTTGCACATCAAGATTAATTATATTATCAGAATAATATTTCTTAGTTTATACTAAAATATTATTTCTTAGAAACTACTCTTCAAGTTTTAAATATTTCTTCAAAAAAAAAAAAATTCTTTTAATTCCTACTTTATGCTGCCGTTTGGCCCCCATTCTTTCCCTTAAACCTCCTTTTATTTCATTTTATTTTTCCTTGAATCAACTGGGGCTGGAGTATATTTAATTTTTTACTTTTATTATATTGACATAGATAATTATGGAAAATAGTAAAATAAACTTCATTTTTATATTTGTGAATGGTAACATAATCAAATAATATCGTAGTTCAAATATAAAGTCGTTAAATATGATATTTTGTAAATAAAGTCGAACGCATGTGAATCGTTACCTGGCTGTGCATGCTTCGCATCTCTAAACAAACTTTAAATTATAAAACTGAATGATCGTCAATTTTTAACATGAATCTAGTCATTGTTATGCGAGCAAGTTTAAATAATGACCATTTTTTGTTTCGTACTTGCACAAATTTCATAATCACGTGCTTTTTTAAGAAAAATACAGAAATAATCCTAGACTTTTTGTGCTTATCGCAACTTAGTCCCTTCCTTTCCAAATGAGCTACAAAATTAAAATGTTGAATGCTAAGTTGTGACACGTGATTGAGGTTTAAAGCTGCCATAAAATAAAAATAAAAATTGTGTTTCTATTCCTTCCAGTGCAATAGCCATTCGTATTTTGTCCCCAATGCATAAAAAATAATCATCCTACGAAGAAGGAACAGTAAAGAGAAAAAAGAGAGAGTCATGGCAATGGTGCGAGCCAACTCACCTTGCATAACTCTCATCCATGGCAACTTGGATTTGGATTGAATAAATATACAAGTGAAAGACTAAAAATAAACCAAAAGAAAGATACTGTGAGGAGTTTTTAGGATCTAAGTTCTTAGATCGGATATACATAGTGTTTTAGAGTAATAATTTTTTCACCTTATGGATAAGTCTCAAATAATTTTGGTAAAAATTCATATTTAAGGTGTATTCTTTACACCATTTCAAAAGCCAGGTAAGACGTTTGAAAATTCAAAATTCAGGTTTGTATTTAACTAATTACAATTATTTATTAAATAAAAATGTTAAAGTCACAGTTAAACAATTAATGGTCACAGATTTATTTACGAGTCACATATCATCAAATTAATTGGTCACGGATTATTTCGAGGTCACAAATCAAAAATTTTATAGGTCACAAATTTTTTAATCACAGATTATCAAATTTTAAGGTCACGGACAAAATCGTTGAAGTCACTGATTATTGTTTTAGTCATAGATCGTCAATTGTTAAGGTCACGAACAACAGATTATTGTTTTAGTCACAGATCGTCAAATTTTAAGGTCACGGACCACACTTTATGATCACCCCTTCCACCGGTCCCATCCAGCACCAATCTTGGTCACAAACCACCCCATCCAATTGTCAATTGCACTATACCACCGCAACACCACACCCGATCCCGATCCAATTCCACCACAACACTTGGTCACAAACACTATCCATCACCACCATTGCACCCCTATCACGTCACAACAATCGGTCAACACCACAACACACCACCTGAGCCACCACTGCACCACCGCACAGTACCACACCACTATTGCACGCAACCACCGTACCACCACCTCCATCTCCACTGCACACCTCAATGCACCATAGCACCACCAACACACATAGTTAAATTAGCTGCACACTTCCACCTCCACTGCACATCGCACGCCACCACTACCACCACAATCGCACCATACACCACCACATCAACAATAGCCATGACTGAAAATCCACCATTACAGCACCCACACACCATCGACCAACACAATACAATCACCAACACCACCTCAACACCCAAAACCACCACTAGATTTCTCTACTACAGAGAATAAATTCACCACCACAACCACTACCACAAAAATCGCCACACCAATTTACCACCAGGTCCACCACCACAAAAAACACCGTCCAATCTACCACCATCTTCGTTGCTGTCAACGTATTTAAGGCACTATAGTCTTCAGATCCACACAATTGCACAAGTAAAAGCAATCACACAGACAGAAGAAGCAAAATGGGTCAGATCCAGCTGCAACGGCACTCGTCCTCGTCGTCGACCACGACGACGACATCGTCGCTCACGGTTACAGAGGCGTCATCATCGCGCGGTGACCTGCGTTGGTCTCCGATGAGGAGAGACGTGAGAGACAGAGAGAGCAAACACTCATCCTTGGCCACGACGACGACACCGTCACTCATGAAGTTTTGCAACTGCGTCATCATCTTCATCGAGTAGCGAGGTTGCCGTGGTCGTCGATGATGAGCTACGTGAGAGACAAATCGGCAGTTGAGAGAGAGGGTGAATTGAAATGGTTAGGGTTTGAATTGGGAGAGATATTTAATTATCATATTCATCCCAGATTTGTGAATAACAAAACTTCATACCAGATTTTCACACTGTAAAGTTAAAACACCGGTGACGATGTAATTTCCTCAATAATTTTTCACTTTGTGGTCTCAATATTTATTGGCCCGTGATTTTTCTCTAGTTTTGAAAATTTTCATTTTTTATTTTATTTTAATGTGAATGATATGAATCTCTATTTTTTAACTTTTCTATTGCTCTTGACATTTTTCAGAGGAAGATCCTATTGACGCATGAGGAAATAAGTCCAAATTACCAACAAAATCTCCTAGGTTCTGGTTTTAAGACTATTTTTGGAAAGCATCCAAGTCCATCGACTTCAATCTTGCATGATTTAATATCTTTCAAAATAATCTCACTTTCTTTCAAATCACAGACTTGTGATAGTTCAATAAACTTAGAATACAATTAATCCAATTGAAAGATTATCGAATCATGGAAATATAAGATACTAGTTGTGGGACACCATATTGCCCTCACGAGGAATATAGTGATAAGGATCACCAGTTTACGCAAGTCTGTTTTATAAGACCCTTTTGTGGTTTTTGAAATTAAAGGGAACTTTAAACAACTATGTTTTATGTTGGGTAATTGCCTCAAAAGTCAAAGGTTGGGGGACTTCTATTGCAAATAATAAAATGTAGTTATTGTATGGAAGACTTCTAATTAAATTTGAGAGCAGAATTCTTGCAAAATTTGATCTCTAATTTACAGCCGATTTTGGAGTATTGTACATGAAGAAATCCTTATGAGTTAAAGGAGTCTTGTCTGAGTTTAAATTAAATTCTTCTACTTGGTTATTTATCATATAAATAGTGAACGAATTTTAGTATTTTAGGTGTGACCTGAGAGTTGATCTGAGAGAAAAATATTGTGAGCCTAGTATTTTGAGACTTTTCCTACATTAGATAGAAAGTAGGTGTGGTAAAGTTTGAGTTTATTTTTTCTTTATAATACTTGGGAATTGGGTTGTTGAGTGATATTCTATATGATTATAACAATTTTTCATATAGTGAAAAGTTTTGAAGGTCCATTTAACTTGTGCATTATATTTTATTTTTCTTTGTTTGCTAATATTCTCGTGAGCAACAAAAGATCTTGCGGGTAATTAGAAATAAAGGGAATTGGCGTAAAATTTCCCAACAAGTGGTATTAGAGCCAGGTTGGTTCGGAGAATTGGAGCAACAGAAAAATATGTATTCGTTAAAATATGAAGTGGAGAAATTTGATTGGAGAATCAATTTTAGCTTGTGGCAAATACAAGTTCGAGATTTATTAATTCAAGCTAGACTGCATAAGGCTTTGAAAGGAAAACCAACCAAGAGTTCTGGCAAGGAAGCTAAATCCAGTATGAGCGATGAGGTTTGGGAAGAATTGGATTTGAAAGCTGCAAGCATGATATGTCACTATCTGGCCAAAAATGTTCTTGCAACTCTTCATAGAATGTCTACTGCAAAGGAACTATGAGAGAAGCTAGAAGAACTATATCAAATTAAGAACCTCTCAAATCAGTTGTACCTGAATGAGCAATTTCATTTATTGTGCAGGGAGGCAGGTACGAAAATCTCAGAACATCTGATTGTTCTCAACGGGATTGTTTCAAAACTAGAGGCTATTGGAGTGGAGATAGATGATGAAGATAAGGCACTACGGCTCATCTGGTCTTTTCCATCTACCTATGAACATATCAAGCCAATCTTTATGTATGAGAAGGAAACTGTGAGTTTCACAGAAGTAACAAGAAACTTGATCTCAAAAGAAAAAAGATTAGGGGGATGGAATATTCTATCTGACAATGCGATGCTTGTGACTGAAAAGGGGAAGAAGGGTAACTCCATGAGGAAGAAAGTAACTTGTTAGAACTGCATTCAGGCTGGCCACGTAAAAAGAAATTGTCCAAAATATGGAGAAGGGTCGACTAACTACTTAGGGTCGAACAATGTGTCTCTCTAGGTGAAAGAGGATGAGGTGCTACAAAGTAAGATAGGAACATCCTTATAGCATATCGCCAGTTGCCATGATAAAGATTGTATTCCTACTGGCGCAGATCAGCATATCTGTACATAGCATTGCTAACATTTGATGCAAGGTGTGTAGGTATGTGGTGGTGTTGTGATGTCAATGGCTGATGAGCTCTTTAGGAAAGTTAGCGAGAGAGTTGGACAATAACTATTAGGAAGGTTTTTTTGACATGTAGTCGATGAAATGCTAGGAGTTCGCGGATAATTTTGTGTTATTATACTCATATGATGGAGTATGGGACCATTAAAGCGTGTCAAAGGCTTACCTATTTTTCAAAGTATTGTGATTAAAAGTTGTAGAAGATATGATAAGATTTTGACTTTTTTTGGGACAAGGTGGAGATTGTTGGGTAATTGCCTCAAAAGTCAAAGGCGGGAGGATTTCTATTGAAAATAATAAATTGTAGTTATTGTATGTAAGATTTCTAATTAAAGTTGAGAGCAGAATCCTTGCAGAATTTGTTCTCTAATTTACAGCCAATTTTGGAGTTTTGCACATGAATGAATCATTGTTGAGTTAAAAGAGTCTTGTTTAAGTTTAAATTAAACTCTTCTACGCGGTTATTGATCCTATAAATAATGAATGTATTTTATTATTTTGGGTGTGGCCTGAGAGTTGATCTGAGAGAAAAATATTGTAAGCTTAGGATCTTGAGATTTTTCCTACATTGGGTAGAAAAGTTCGTGTGGTAAAGCTCGAGTTTATTTTTTCTTTGTAATACTTAGAGATTGGGTTGGTAAATGAAATTCTATATGATTGTAACAATATTTCATTTAGTGAAAAGCTTTTACGGTCCATTTAATTTGTGCATTATATTTTTTATTTTTTCTCGTTTGCTAATATCTTTTTGAACAACAAAAGATCCTATGGATAAATAGAAATAAACAGAATTGGCGTAAAATTTTGCAACATTTTATACTTTGCCTCATCAATTTGACTAGATCCCATTTAACATTTTACTTAAATGACAATTTCTTAAGCAATCAGACTTCCTATCTTACCAGAATATTTTGATCATTAGATCTATCCATAGCCAGTTTAGATGACAATAAAACCACTTAATTCATTATTCAAAGTATCTTGATTTATTGCTTAATACAGTTAAATACATTACGACTCTACAATGTTAGTTGAATACGTGAATGGAAAATGAACACACAAACTTGTATCCCATTCATAAACGAATTAACTCATGTGAATGCAGTCGCACACCAACAATGCAGGTTCATTTTACATTAATTATTTAAGATGAAAGCCTTCTCAAGACCAAATCTTCGAGATTTAATGATCTTTTATTGATTTATTTATAAATTGTAGTATCATGTCATTTTCATTTGGCATGTCGCCGATTTGACATGGGACTCGTCTCGACATTCATAAAGGAATTCCATTTGTGTTCTCCTTAACTAATTATTGGTAATTTCATAGAAATAGAGTCGGCGTGGTGAAGGAAGTCCCACATCCACTAGGCTCTTGGCTTCAGTCCCATAAGCTAGTAACAATGGACTTTCCCTATCAGTTTTGAAAGTGGTCTTTATGGACCACAATATATGAGGGAGCTCCTCAACCCGCATATCCTTGGAAATATGAAGTTTGCACTTAAAGTTCTAGTTAATGGTTTTATTGATGGGCTCGACCTGAAAGTTGGCTTGAAGATAATTGGACTAGAGAATTGATTCTTAATTCTAAGCTCCATGCAAAGTTCTCCAATTTATCTACTTTCAAATTACGTACCATTATTGAAGACAATGGAGTGGATGATACCAAATCGACATATAATATTCTTCCAAATGAACTTGGAATTGTTAGCCCATTATTATCCAAAAATTGGAAGTTTTAAAACCAAGTACAAGTAACAGCTCTTGCAACAACAAATCCTCCACAAACTGGATAAGGACTCTTCAATATAATCTTCTGTTCAAATTTCTAGTACCATGGTTGAGCGATTCAAGGAACAACTATCATCTTCTAGCAAATTAACTATAATTAGCTGTAGAATACTTGTTCTTCAGTTCCCCTGGCCATTTAGATATATCAACTTCATTTTAGATGAGATATAGCTCAGAATATGGTTAGATGGTAAATGTTTTACTCAAAATTATAAATAAAAGAGGTTAACATTATTTTTTTAAACATGTTGGATGTATCAGGTATTGTAGTAAAACTAAAGGATGTCTTTTCGATATCATCTCTATAAATAACTATATTGTTAAACATCATGTGTATAATTCATCTAAACATATATATTTAGATGAGTAATACCACTTATAAACAAAATGAGTAAATTTATATGACTACAATATAAACAATGTCAAACAAACTCTATGTAATCAATTTATATTCCTATAGTATACTTGGAGAAAATTAACTAAATTTAAGTATAGAAAAATAATCTTTAATTTACAAATGCATTTTAAATGAGACATGGCTAAAAGTGATAAAATGGGGAATATAGTTCTTAAAACAACAAATACAGAAGATTAGTGTAATTTTTAAATGTAAGAGATATTTCTTGTATTGTAACGAAGCTTATGGGTATGTAGGATATTGTCCCTTACATGAAATACAAGCAAGTTGTCCAATATAACTAATTTGCTGGGTTTTGATTAAGTACAATGTATTTTTTTTTAATGACTTCTCAAGAGATTATGCAGGTGTTAGAGTAAGCTTATTAGGAACTTTTTAGGAAAAACAGTGTTGTGTCCCACAACTGTCTGGTTAATAAATTGGTAATATTTATGAATTAATGATTTAAATTAATGTTTGACTTCGACTAAATAGAAAAATGAGCTTATAAGTATCTTTCTAGCTTAGTTGAACTCAGGCTTTAGGTGCACCATTGATAGCTAGGATCTACTCGTTTCCCTCAAATCTCCGTTTATTTTACTATTTTCCCTTCATCCGTTGGGGATCGAGTATATTTCATTTTTTACTTTATTATATTGAAAAATAGTAAAATAAACTTATTTTTATATTTGTAAATTATAATAAAATCAAATAATATTGTAATTCAAATATAAAATCATTAAATATTATATGTAAATAGAATTGACCGTACGTGAATTGTTACCCACTTGTGCATGCTTCGTATCACTAAACACGCCTTAAATTGTAAAATTGAATCATGGTCCCTTTTTTTTTAAACTTGAATCTAGTCATCGGTATGTGAACAAGTTTAAACAATGACCACTTTTTGTTTAGTACTTGCACAAAATTCAAAATCACATGCTCTTTAAGAAAAATGCGGAATTAGTCCTCAACCTTTAGTACTTATTGCAACTTAGTCCCTACCTTTCCAAATGAGCTACAAAATTAAAATGTTGAATACTAAGTAGTGACAAGTGATTAAGGTTCAAAACCAAAACAGATTTATTTCGCAATTTCTATTCCTTCTAGGGCAATAGCCATCTTTATTTTGTCCCCAATGCATAAAAAATTATCATCCTAGGAAGAAGGAATATTAAATAGAAAAAAGATAGTGATGGCAATGGTGCGAGCCAACTGTACTTGCATCTCCCGTCTACGGCAACTTGTATTTGGATTGAATAAATAAATAAAAGACGCAAAACGAAAAAGGATATCTAAGTTCTTAAATCAAATATTCATAATGTTTTTGAGGAATAATTTTTCACCTTGTGGACAAGTCCCAATATTCAATGGATGGCCCATGGTTTTTCTCCAGTTTTTAAATTTTTTACCGTTTATTTTTATTTTATTTTATTTTTGTGTTCATGTTAATGATATGAATCTTTATTTTTATTTTTATATTGTCCTTGGTATTTTTCAGAGGAAGATCCCGTCGATGCATCAGGAAATTGGTCCAAATTACCAACTATATCTCCTAAGTTGGTTTTAAGACTATTATTGGAAAGCATCCAAGTGCATAGACTTTAATCTTACACTAGGATTTATTATCTTTCAAAATAATCTCATTTTTCAAAATTACAGATCCACGATAGTTCAATAAACTTAAACTACAATTAATCCAATGGGAAGATAATTGAATCATGAAAATATAACCCTATTGCTCTCACAATGAATATAGTGATACGGATCACCACCATCAGCTCGTAACAAAGCTATTAAGTTGTGTAAGAAACCTGCATTCGGGGGCAGAAAAAAACCCACACACACACAATATCATAAGCTATATATGAACCGTGTTAAGTAAGCAGTCTATTGAAACATTGGAGACGCACTTAGATGGCTTACTATTTAACCAGAATAATTTGATCATTAGATCTATTCATTGCTAGTTTAGATGACCATAGAACCACTTAATTCATTATTCAAAGTATCTTGATTTATTGCTTAATACAAGTTAAATACATTACAACTCCATTATTTGAGTTGAATAAATGAATGGAAAATGAAGTCACAAATTTGTATCCCATTCATAAATGAATTAATGCACGTGAATGCAGTCGCACACCAATAATGCAGCATAATAAACAGTTTTTTTATTTTAATTGAATATATATACATATTATAATCCTGTCAATTACTGAGCGCATGTGAATGCGCTTGGGAATTGCAGTCGCATGGCAACTAGTAAGTTCATTCTGTGAAAATTGCCGATTACATTAATTATTTAATTGTTGATACCTCCGTAACAACCATTTTTTTTTGTCGATGACCCTAGGAAGAAGGAAAATAAATAAAACAAGAGGCGTGTTTGCTTTTCATCTAATGAATTCTCAATAGCTTATTGGTGCATTTCCTAGATGCTTATTATTTTATTATATTTTTTTACAGCTAATCGGAGTTTAATCATTACCCGAACTCTAAATTTCAAAAACATATCTTCAATTGAAAATGACTTTATACATTAACCATTTTGATTCTGTTCTTACTGGAAAATTTCATAATCACATGAATTGTCATAGAGCAATCTATCTTTACATTATTATTTTTTAAGGAAATTGTAGAAACAATCCCCAACCTATATGACAAGTCACAACTTTTGTTCCCAACATTTGAAACAATGTAACAAAAAATGATGAGACTAACTCGAACTTTTTGAAAGTTTGTGGACCCGGTGGCAATAGTTTATCGGTGATGTTTTTCACATTTTTTATTGCTTCGAGCAGTGGTGGCTCCCTTGAGTGAAGCGATACGTAATACCAACCCCAACAATTTATGGAGAGCAGAGGATCTTGTATTTCTTAACAGGGATGACCCCACATTCCTCAATATCCATATGATGAAGTCACAAAGGATACACAATTGATCATTTTGATTAAGTTGGGCATTAGGCATCAGAAGTTGATGAGTTATCATGAATCCGAACACGACCCATTAGGCATCATAAGTTATCCGAGCCCTTTTTGCAACTGCATCAGAAGTATAATAATTCATTAAAAATGTGAAGAAAATAATCGACCACCAAGGCTTTTACCCAGGTTCAGTTTCTTCCTTCTTTTGACATCATAACCAAAATCGACCCAAAATAATACCAATCTCTTCCCACTCACGGTTGCCACAAGATAGCCACTTAGGAGACTACAAAGGTAGGCAAGAACACAAAGGTAAACACCACAAAGGCAGAAATAACAAGCAGAAACGGGCAGAGGCAAAGAACCAATTTTCTTACAAAGAGGCGAACACAGGTTGGAGCTAAGAGAAGACCCAATATATTCAAGTAATGTTGCCACATAAGATAAGTAGGGTAATTAATGGATCAAGTAAGGCCCAACATTAGACAAAATGGGCTACCAAGTGGACTATCTCTAATTTGGCCATCCAAGCAAGTGAGTTGGGCCATGAGTCATTGTAGGAAGTTATATTTTATCTAATCTAGATAGAAATAGAGGTGACTCCTCTTTACAGATCAATAAGCAAATCACCGAGCTCTCCATTTCTCAATATCGGAGTTTCTTGATAGAAAATCCTAAAGATTATAAAGAAAGACAACAACTAGCAAAAATTATAAGAGAAAATAATAAAAGAAATTTCAGCAAAACAAGTTAGACATTTTTTTAGCAATTGAACTTTAGTAGTAAAGATGAGATAAATTGGTGTAGAATTTTTTCAAACTTTTCAAACGTATTAAAAATCTTTTAAAAAGATCTTGTCTTCAAAATTAATTGATTTGTACATTTTTTCTTGAAATTGGTATATTTGATATTTAAAACGTGTTTAAATTTTTGAAAGATCTTTAATATTTGGAAGACTTTTTCTTGAATCTTTAATATTTGGTAGACTTTTTCTTGAAAAGAATTTATTACGAAAACTTTGCACAAAGACTTTTTATTACAAAGATTTTGAAGTCTACAAGAAAGAGTTTGTCTAAAAAATTGGTATCTATGTAGAAAATATTTTAGTTGTCATTTTCCTAAAAAAAATTTCTCAGTTGTCACTTTCATACAAGATTTTAGTTAAATTTACGTAGAAAATATTTTAGTTGTCATTTAAACCAAAATTGGTAAATTTACGTAGAAATTTTTTTTTTACTTGTCATTTTCAAAGTATTTTCATTTTCTTTCTTTGACAAACACCATTTGCTACAAAGAATTTTCTTGTAAAGAATTTATTAAAAAAGACTACTTTCAAAGACAAAGTCTTGCTCCCGAATTAGTAACCCTAATCAAACAAATACAAGAAATTTTTTCTACAAATATTTATTGCTAGGAAAGAAAAAGTCTTGCTAATTTGCGATATATATAAACATGTATATATTATATACATGTATACGTATAGACATGTATGTACACACATACACACACACATATATATACACGAATCCCTGTCCTTTAGAAATATATGCCCACCCCCTCTCTTAACTCTAATACACTGGTAACTAAGAGACTCTCTTCAAGTGGAGTGAAGCCAACACGCGGTACAAAAGCAAAAAAGGTCTTTATTTTTCGGTTTTTTGATATTTATACACAAAAACACACACACACACATACATACACACAAAATAATTCCTAAAAGAAATCTTTCTGTGAGATTCGGTGTATTCTATAGTTACTTACTGCGTCAATTCTTGATCAATATTATGCCTTGAAGAGGACTCGAACCTCCACGCTCTTAAGCACGAGATTTTGAGTCTCGCGTGTCTACCATCATAGAATGATTATTCGATCTTTTTTTGTTTTTGTATCATAATTCAATCCAAATTTATCGAGTTACTCTAATCTGTAACTTCAATGAAATCGGAATAGTTCCGTATACTAACAT